>NW_019734351.1:1278023-1286476 GCF_002891405.2 Cryptotermes secundus
TATATATATATATATGACATATTATGCTTTTTAAAGAAGAACATGATCCACACAACTCATTATTCTGACATTCACAAGTATAACACTAAAGGAAAACAGGATTTGTATGTATAAACATGCAACAGTGTTTGTTGCGAAATAAGTGTAATTAACATGCGAATTAAAATACATAACAGCTTGCAACCTGAATTAAAAAGAACAGAAATTGTTAAGGTTTTTAAAAATAAATTAGAAAGTTATCTACTACAAGTGTTTTTATTCTCTGCAGGAGTTCTTTTTCATGTTAGGTGGGTCCCTTATCACCACGGCATGGTGCATCCTCAGGTTGCAGATGGAGGAGACGCCCTCTAGTTATGGAGGGAAGCTGCAAATATATTGAATAAGCAGTCGCAGACAGCAGACAAAGGGTGGTCCTCCAGCTTGGCGGTTGGGCATGGGGCTGGCCATGTAGTATGAATGGGGAGAAGAGGAATGCATATAGGATATTGGTGGGAAAGCCAGAAGGAAAGAGACCACTGGGAAGACCAAGGCATAGGTGGGTGGGCAATATTAAAATGGATCGTGGAGAGATAGGATGGGATCGTATGGATTGGATTGGTCTGGCTCAGGATAGGGAACATGGTAATGAACCTTCGGGTTACATAAAATGCTGGGAAATTCTTGAGTAGCTGCAGATATGGTGGCTCCTCAAGAAGGGCTCAGCTCCATAAGTAAGTTATTAAGTAAGTAAACAAGCAGAATTTTTTAATAACAACGATGGATGGTAGTTTGGTAGCTTGGGTTGGTTCTGATGTGGTGTGGTTGTATATAGATGGTATAAGTTAATGTGCTGCTTTATATTGGATTGTTGGGGGATGTCATCCTCAGTTGCTAGCTTCAGCTGGGGGACAGTGATCCTAAGATGACTGTATTATTCATAATCTTGTGCACCATTTTGCATATTTTTAAGAGTTGTTGACTTGTAGTGTTTTAGATGGCTTAAACTGACTTGTCCAATTGTACCTGTGTAACAGTTTATGGATGTAAATAAATTATGAATTATGAACTACTGTATTGATCAGATCTTTATGATTTTCCAAAACGTCACCAGGCAAATGTAAGAAGAACGTTTTCACACAGATTATATCTGGGTCCTTTTAAGTTGTAAACAACTCATTAATAACCATCATCTCTGTTATCCCAAACAACTTTACGTAGCCTTAACTTCACATACAAGAGCACACACTCACGGACATACAAACACACTCACAAAGTAACTAAAGTGATGCAGCAGGATGCTTAAATACAATATCATTTTAACTGGTTATTTAATAACGCATTCAGTGTCAAGACCACTGAATGTCAGACAATAGGATGATTAATCAGTTGGTAGCAGTAGTAGCCTAACTCAGGTACTATCCCAACATTTGCCTGGAGATGCTGTGGAAAACCATGAAAAGCTCAGTCAAGCTGATATTCATATGCGAACAATGCTATTTATCACACAACATACTGTGTACCATCAACTCAAACAAGATCTAGCAACACGTGGAATAGATTTTAGGGTTAGAAATTTGATAAATAACTGAAATTTGGGAGAGAGAATACACGTTTCTTTTGTCAATAGGTACTTTCAGATATAATATATGTGAGTACCAATATGTTCCCTCCTCAACAGACATAGATATGTGGGGCTAGAAACTGACATAGGCATCCTCTCTATTTTGTACCCATTCTAGACTCAACATCTGTGCCAGTCTTTTGCAACACTAGAAAGAAAAGGTACATTTGTGGAAACACAGTACCTCCTAAAGTTCTGAATTGGACAATCTTTATAGATGGCATCCTGTTGTGTGAACAAACTGATCTAACTGCCATGTTCCGTCTATATAACTCCAAAAATGTATACCCATTCAACTGCATATTAAAAATCACTACATATTTTGACTATCCAACTGGTCATCATCAGGTGATACAATACTTACAAGTGTTCCTGAATTGCAACCATTTTAACTAACATATGGGCCCATATTTACAATAGTTTCTGTCTACTATCTGTGTTGGATTCATTGATATAAATCATAAAAAATATACAATTTTACAGTTACTTAAGCTATACATCCCAAGAGTACACAGGTGAAGGACCATAGCCTAGTAGGCTAAGTAACACCCATCTACCTATTCCAAAGCATCACATGTATCACGAATGCTAATCAACACAGAGCTAACACGGGGAAGAAGGGACTACACCCTTACGGCGATTTTGACTAAGGCTATATTTCACCTAATTTTGCTTCGATATTATGTATGTAATTTACATTATAATGAAGCAACTTTATAATCTTATAATTTTTATGATTTATATCAATGAATCCAGCACAAATAGTAGACAGAAACAATTGTAAATATGAGCCCATGTGTTAGTTAACACGGCCGTAATTAAAAAACACTTGAAATTACTGCATCACCTGATGATGAACAGTTGGATGTTCGAAACATGCAGCAATATTTAATAAACAGCTGACTGGGAATAAGTTTTTAGAGTTGTGCAGATGGAACTTGGAAATTAGATCAGTTCTGAATTGGAATTCAGCTCTAATAAAAAGACTTGTATAAATAATATTATATACCACCTTTAATTATCTTTTCTTTATCCCAAGGTGTCATTGTATCAACAATGATACATTTTTGTCCTTTTATTAGTGTGGAAGTACAGTTTGCAACCATACCCTCTTCTCTTTTCTTGGAATACCCATTATACAACACATGAACCTCATATGCCATATGGTGATAAACTTGTAGTAGATATATTCACTCAAATAATGAAGGCATCCTGAAAAACAAAACCGATTTCTTAAATATCAACGACATTTATAAAAAACTATATATTTTAGGTTTCAACATAATTAAAACCAACCGTCCACTCTTGCTCTATCTGCACACATGATTATACTAAATTTAAACAATATTAAATAATCTGTTACTTGACTTTCTGTATTTCATCAGCAAAGGCAAGCTTATGGAATCATGACGTCTGTTCGTTTGAACGCTTATGGTAACATTTAGACTGTTTCGGGTGGTCAGTTCTCATTACACCTGTGCTACATTGCACCCAACCATGCCACTAATAACTCTGCTAACCTCAACAACCCTGAATGACCCCAAAGACATCACAGTACACCTTTTGTTAACGGTCTGATCTTGTGTTATATATCTTGATGTGTGAAGTAGGTGTGTCCGTGTGTGGTGATGTGTAAAATGTGTCTTTTAATCGGTTGATCAGGGTGGAGTGTATTTGATTTTAAGTGGCTTCTTTGCAAGTGGCCTTAATTTTTTTTTAATTCGCTTGGTGGGGGGTGGAGTCCAACTGGGTCCACTCGGTATGGCGACCCACTGATTGGCCTATTGTCGCCTGCCCCGAGTGGAATGAAGATTGGCAGGGGAAACCGAAGTACTCTGAGAAAACCCGCCCCAGCGCCACTTTGTCCACCACAAATCCCGGGATCGAACCCGGGCCGCAGCGGTGGGAAGCCAGCGACTAACCGCTTGAGCTATGGCGCGGCCCTACCAGTTGCCTTGAACAGAATCCACGTTTCCGCGCACATTACAGACGTACGTATAAGTAAGAGTATGAGGGTGAGCCATAAAACTGGCCCTCCCACTGCGACCTTCCATGATCTACTGTGCTTCCCTTTTGGATTAATATGACAGACGTACGTACGTATCAGTGGGGGTAGGTTTATGCTGGCACGTCAGTATGTTGGTAACCGGTATTTTACGCTTTTACATGATGAAAGCCACATAAGGTAAACTGTAAGATATAATGTCGAAAACACAGAAAGACTGCTCGTGTTCATCTCTTGACAGCTGCAAAAACTGTGTGACCGTGGTGTAAGTTGCGCATGACCCAATAAAAACATTAAATAAAAGAAAATCAAAAATACAGAAAACAGAATTTTAAAATACTCAAATAGATAGCCAGCATAAAGCCCACAAGATAAACCAAACAAAAATATTATAAAAAAGTGCCAAAGCTTGTCGCATGACAGTGGAGGTGTAAGCACGTGTGAACTCACCCAACCTAACCTATTAAAAGTCGATGTAAATGAGACGCTCAGGCCTGTGGTCCAGGACAGGGGGTTGAGGGGGATGTAACTGGAATAGGGGGAAGGGAAACATGCAGAACACCCATCTCTCTTCAGCTGCATGAACTAGATAGTCTGGAAATGACTGGAATCGATCATTATACACCTATCGCAATTAATCGAATCGCACAAGTGTAAGCCAATGAAGAATGTAGCTCTAGATCGCTCTAGATGATAGCGATAGATAATCGAGAAGTAAGATTGGAAATGTTATATGATACAGGTTGCTTATTATCGGACAGACGACCAATGTGCTTATCAGAGGCAAGTAGAATGTGTGCGCAGTGAGGAGCATGGCCCAATTATTACTAGCTATCTGCTCATCTTTAATAAGTTCCTGTCAAATCTGTAATGGTGTGTACAATATGTGTTTCAGTGGGTGCACGAGGGAGGAGTGGACTTGATTCTACGTACGTGGTATGCGCCTACTGTTCAGGAGAATCCACGTTCTCCCAGATATCATTATGGGTCTGAATATGTGAGTTCCATTTGTGTGCTGGCACCATGATCTGCAGGTAAGAATGAAATAACTACTTGTGTTGTACATGACTGGAGGCTAAATGTGGTAAGTTACATATTTAGAAAGACAAAAAGAAAGTACGGTCAAAACTATGTGTTCATATCTCATGAAACAGGGTAGTGTGTGGAAGAGTGGTAATTTAACTTCAAGATTATGTGCAGTTCCATAAACCTCCAGTGTTATTTACCAGATGTAAACCAGGCCAGTCTTCAGGAATACTGAGCACTGTGAGGTATAAAGTTTTGTAAGTTTTAGCTCCTTGGGAATTTTGATCAGTTGGATGTGTGCAAAATGTTTATGACAGCATGAGCCTGCAGTGACTTCATCATTGATATTATGCCCCAGTTGTTATAACCTCAGGTAACTGAACCAGGCCCTTCCCTGTCCGAATGCACAGTGATGTGAATCATGAACCCAATGTGGCAAGTTTTGTCTCCACCATGCTGTATTAGGTTACTGTAGGAAAATAAAAGTTTTGTTGGTGTGGGCTTCTGTGGCATAGTATTCATACCATGTAAACGAATTTCACTTGAATCCACTGGTATTATTATTTGTGCCCTGTTAGTGAAACATGTAGGTTGTACAGTTGTGTTTCTTGTGTTGTCGCACATTTTGGAGGATGATGACAGTGTGTGTAGTGTGTAGAATTTGACTGGATTTCTTTAGACTTGATTGAGTTTGATGCTAGTTATGTAGAATATTCTAGTGAGAGGAACAAAGTAAGTATTCAGTGGCAGGTTGAGCTGTGAGGTTAACTGGAGTATGTTGGACAGATTACCCTCGTCTTGATTAATGTTTATGAAGCATGTGATTGAGCATCTTATCATCCCATAACTGTGCAGAAGTAATGCTGAAATTTGGTTTAATGGAATGAATTTAGACATCAGGTATTAATATTGTCCCTTGATATTACTGGAAATGCACTCATAACATTGCCTAGTATTTCCATTCTGTTCTACTTGTGTGAAGATTATATTCCTCTTAATGATTATGTGTGCTTATACGTAACATCTGTGAATGCAGTTGTCCCCAGTTTTTGTTTATATTAGAGACATGATTACTGCTTGTTGTGGTCCTAAACCTTAGCGAAAGCATTAAGTGACTGAATGTTAAGAAGCAGTGCTGCGGCAGCAGAATGTGAAGGTTGAAAGTCACGGTCACAGAGATGTTCGTTGGATGTAATGTATAGCCAGTTGAATCGACCTGTAATCCAAATATCTACTTATTGATACCTCCTGTTTTAATCTTATTTTGCCATGAGGTGTTCCATCTTGCAAGGATCCACTTTCCAGGTTTCCTGAAGTGTCAGAAATTCTGGGTGATATAGTTAGGTCAGTGTCCTGAATTGCTGCGATTTGATCCTTCTTAGGTTTAAATAACTTCCTAATAATTTTGTTTGTCTTGTGATGAGTAGGTAATAAACGTGTGGCACCATGGAGTTAGGAGTTGTGATGAATAAGAAATATTAATGTCTGTGAACCAAGTTAGAATGGTTTATGTTATGGAGCATGGTGGTTTCATTCTGTTAGCTTCGGGTGTTTGAGTTGCATTGCACGCAATCCTTTTAATCATAAGAGCTGTAAGGACCCTATTAGAGAAGGCGAAGTAGTAGTGTTCTAGTATCCAGCGCTGTGGTGCATGAATCACAGAGTTCCATATAACGTTAAGGATGTGGCCTCACATACATTCTTGCTCTAAGCATGATACCGCGTAGAATTGATTCCACTTCAGTTTTCTTATTGACGACAATTTCAGGCTCTTCGTGAATGAGTGTTTCACATTCATAAGGCTCACCATACTACTTCAGTTATATGATACATATTAATGTGATTGATAAGGTTCACACTACGTGAATTTGTTCATTGTAAAATATAATGTTAATTTCCAATGGATGCATCCTGTTGTGTTAAATATATAAATTTCTTTATTAAATCCAACACAACAAAACTGTTGATATTTAACAGTACTTTGCTACATGTTTCGGGTTTTTAGAAAGTCATCATCCATCAGGCAAATACACAATTATCACGTTGCAAAGCTATTGATTTGCACACTATACATTTCAGTACAGTAGTATTGCATTTTTGACAATATACCATGATATAATCCGCAATCAGCCTTTCTTCCAGACGGGACATAATACACGTAAATAGAGGTACCCGTCAAATATTATTATCTATATATTACTTCCAGTTATGAAAACCAGATAATACTGCTCTCATACCAACAGGCGTCCAAGCATTTTAATCACTTAACGCTTGTATAAGAGTAAGAAAACTATTGCCATATGTCCGCAAGAGCACTATGGCTTAAACGTTACGATTGCAACAACTTCCCTTAATCTTATCTCATTTGAAATCTTTACCCTTTTTTGTATTTTATGTTTTATATTATTATATTATGGGATACTTTTGAAAATCCAACACTACTCTACTGAATTATATAGTATGCAATTCAATAGCTTAGGAATATGTTAATTGTGTATTTGTCTGATGGATGATGACTTTCTAAAAAGCCGAAACATGTAGCAAAGTACTGTTAAACATCAACTGTTTTACAGATGATAAAACAATTCCATCCAGTGTGACTGTTGAAGCTTTTACTACTTCACTTCTTAGCACCTTAACATGTTTCGGTCCCTATAGACCATCATCGGAGGGAACATCAATACTTTTAGAAACTACTATTACATTGGGTGTTTTGATTTTTAAAATACAGATATATACAATATTTGTAATATACACTTTATACAAAGTCCAATGTAATAGTAGTTGCTAAAAGTATTGATGTTCCCTCCGATGATGGTCTATAGGGACCGAAACATGTTAAGGTGCTAAGAAGTGAAGTAGTAAAAGCTTCAACAGTCACACTGGATGGAATTGTTTTATCATTTGTAATATTGTTAGTGTGACAGACCAGAATGAAACAAATCAAATTCATCAACTGTTTTGTTATTGTGTTGTTACAGATTTTAATAATAAAAATAAATTTATATAATATTAATCTCCATGTGAAGGTAAGTGTATTTTAGTATCATAAGATTGGCATGTCGTGCAGCTTGAGTTGCTTGACTGTTTTTATATGATTAATGATTATTAGTGTCGTGAACAGTGAGTGAGTGAATGAGTGAGTGAGTAAGGTTTATGGTGGCTTGTTATATTATGATAAGGTATGATTAGGCTTGGTTTGTTTTTTGTTGTTGATAGCAACTTACTGAAAGGTAAAAATGTTGTCATTTAATATTGGGAACTTTTGAAGATTATTTCATGTCATAAGACCACTTATACACTGAAATGTGTGGAGAACTATATTGTGACGTGTGTAATAATTGTATAGTATTCTCATATTGAATGATATTGTTGAAACATTTAATAGGTACTTTAGTGGTATAGCGGATAATATACGTAAATACATAAAAGGAAATGGTAAAAATATTAAATCGAAAACTACTAATTATATGACATACTTGACTGATGCATTTGAGAGTCCACTACCTAGCATAAAAACTATAAAAACTACGAGTAGGGAAATAGAAAGGATTATATGGTCCCTAAAATCTAGTCAAACCTATGGATATGATGAAATTTCGAATAATATACTCAAAGCCTGTAAAATCTTTATTAGTGAACCAATAAGTTACTTATGTAACAGAACTATGCATGAGGGTATTTACCCAGACAGACTAAAATATGCTACAATTATGCCAATATACAAAAAAGGTGATAAAAACCTAGAATCAAATTACAGACCTCTATCCATATTGACATCTATTAGTAAGATTTTTGAAAAGGTAATGCATAGTAGATTGT
>NW_019734351.1:1287175-1288306 GCF_002891405.2 Cryptotermes secundus
AGTCCCTTGTCTAATACTAGTCCAAGGTACTTGACATCGCTGGAGAGCTAGATTGTCTTATTGAAGAGAGGCAGTTCCTTAAGACCCTTTATATTTCTCTTCCTAGTAAACGGTATAATTACCGTCTTGTTGGGATTGACGGAAAGACCTGTTCTTTCACACCATCGTTGGACCATGTACAGAGCTGATTGAAGATGCTCTGATATGGTCGAAAGGAATTTTCAATTTATGAGGCTTGCTGTGTCATCAGCGTATCCTACTGTATAATACCCATCACCATTAAGTCCCCACAGGAGATCGCCGATGACCAGACTCCACAGCAGAGGCGAGAGTACGCCCCCCTGCGGACATCCCCTAGCCACGGACACCCCCAGGGTCTCTCCCGATAATGTAGCAGCTATGGTTCTGCTTTCCAGCATAGCATTGATCCATCTGCATATTGCAGGCTCTATGCCATGCCTTCCAGCAGCTTGTTTGATTACATCAAATGAGGTTCTATCAGAGGCTCCCTCTATATAAAGGAATGCTCCCAAGGCAATATCCTTGTGTTCAATTGCACTTTCTATGCATGTTACCACATTGTGTAGTGCGCTTTCGGTAGATTTACCTGTTTCGTGGGCATGTTGGTTTCGGTGTAGAGGGTAAGTCCTCAATGCCCTGTCCCTAACATGCCTATCTACTAGTTTCTCCATCGTTTTCAAATGGGAAGATGACAGGCTGACAGGACGATAAGCCCTAGCCTCGGTATAATCAAGTTTCCCGGGCTTTGGAATAAACGTCACCTTAACTTGCCTCCAGGCTGTGGGGATGAAACCATATGCCAAGCAGGCTCTATATATGCGGCATAGGTGTGGAACTAAAAGTTCTGCCCCATGCTGCAAACATGCAGGTACAATTCCATCTGTTCCTGCTGATTTAAATGGTTTAAAAGTGTTCAGTGCCCATCTTAGCTTTGATTGGTTAATTATGACTTTGGCCAGGTTCCAGTCTGCTCTGTTCATCTTGCTTTGGCAAGTGTCCAGGTTCTGCTGACCCTGCCCATCGTCCAAACTGTCAATCAATTTTGAATCAGGAAAGTGGACCCTGAATAATTCATTCAGCGTTTCCCTTACTGTTTGAGTCTACTGTCCG
>NW_019734351.1:1288361-1288639 GCF_002891405.2 Cryptotermes secundus
CTGGCACCGCCTGGTACATCATTGATCTCCTGGCAGTGTCTTCTCCATGAGGATCGCTTGGCTTCCCTTATTTCTTTATTGTAACTGGTAAGGGCTTCCTTATAGGTGTCCCATTGCCCTGTTCTTTTAGCTGTATTAAACAGCCTTCTCAATTTGGTTCTAAGCCCACTCAGCTGTTTATTCCACCGAGGCACTCTCCTTGGTCCACGAGTGGTCCTAGCCGGACAATTCTGATTAAAGGACGAGATAATAGCCCTTTGCAACTGGTCAACAGACTG
>NW_019734351.1:1289493-1291698 GCF_002891405.2 Cryptotermes secundus
TAATTGCACAATTTCCATTACCTTGTATCAAAAAGAATGAAATTATAGTTAAAAGAAATATAAATGATTATAATTTGGCAGAATTTACAATGAAACTAAGTTATGAAAAATGGGAACTAGTTTATAACAATAATGACATTAATACTAGCTTTAATCATTTTCTAAATATTTTGTTATGACATTTTTATGAGTCGTTCCCAATAACAAGCAGACAAAAATACAAACAGAAACCATGGATTAGCACTGGTATAAGAATTTCTTGTAGAAACAAAAGAACAATATATCTTGAAGCAAAAAAAGTAATAACCCTATAATAGCCACCTATTGTAGAGCTATTGTAAAGTATTAAGCAGAGTGATAAATCTAGCTAAGAAGATGACATATGATAATCAAATTAAATATTCAAAAAATAAAGCTAGAACCACGTGGAGAATAATAAATAGTGAAGTGTTAAAGAAAGGAAATAGAGATATTATTCAAACCTTGGACATTGAAGGTCAAAAGAATACCAACTTGAATGATATTGTTGAAACATTTAATAGGTATTTTAGTGGTATAACAGATAATATACATAAATATATAAAAGGAAATGGTAAAAATATTAAATCTAAAACTACTAATCATATGACATACTTGACTGATGCATTTGAGAGTCCACTACCTAACATAAAAACTATAAAAACTACAAGCAGGGAAATAGAAAGGATTATATGGTCCCTAAAATCTAGTCAAATCTTTATTAGCAAACCGATAAGTTACTTATGTAACAGAGCTATGCATGAGGGTATTTTCCCAGACAGACTAAAATATGCTACAATTATGCAAATATACAAAAAAGGTGATAAAAACCTAGAATTAAATTACAGACCTATATCCATATTGACATCTATTAGTAAGATTTTTGAAAAGGTAATGCATAGTAGATTGTTAAAACATTTGAATGATAATAGTACATTAAATATACACCAATTTGGATTTAGAGAAAAGCAAGGGACTGAAAATGCAATTTATAGACTTATCTCTGGAATACTAGAGTCTTTAAATAAAAAAATGCAAGTCTCTGGGATCCTCAGTGACTTAGAAAAGGCTTTTGATTGTGTTAGCCATGATATATTATTGGATAAATTGAGGTATTATGGAATAAAAGACAAACAATACGACCTATATAAGTCATATCTATCGGATAGGAAACAGAGAACTGCTATTTCCAGTGGGACAGACAGTAGTAAAGTATACTCAAAATGGCTTAAAGTAACTAATGGTGTCTCACAAGGGTTGATACTGGGACCACTGTTATTTATATAGATATACGTAAATGACTTGCCCAAGATTTTAGAAACTAAGAGTATTCCCATTCTATTTGCTGATGATGCCAGTTTCTTAATCTCTCAAAACAATCCAGTAAAACTTAAAAATACAATTAATTAAGTATATAGAATATTGGAGGACTGGTTTAAAAAAATTTAATGTCACTGAATTTATTGAAAACATATTATATAAACTTCACTGTAAAAATAATTTAGATAGAGAAATGGGAGGCATAGGAACGATTTTATTAAACACAAATTACATTACATTTCTTGGCCTGACTATCCAAAATGATATAACTTGGGATAGACATATAGATGAGATAATAAAGAAATTAAACACAGCTTGTTATATGATAAGAAATGTAAAACCAGTGGTGTCTGTAAAAACATTAAAAAGTATTTATTATGCATACTTCCATTCTATTATGACATATGGAGTAATGTTTTGGGGTAACTCAACACAAGCTGAAAGAGTTTTTAAGATACAAAAGAGAGTTATAAGAATAATAAATGGATGTGGTTTCAGAGAGTCATGCAGAGAACTGTTTAAGAATATGAATATATTCCCTTTAAGAACACAGTATATATACTCTCTTCTGATGTTTGTAGTAAAAAACAAAAAAAAAAAAATATTTGATACAAATAGGGATTGCTATGATATAAACACTAGACATAATATGGACATACATATGAGCCAGGTAAATTTGGCGAAATATGGTAATGGGTTAACTCACATGGCCGTAAGGACTTACAATGCACTGTCCATGGTTTATGCTGACTGTCTTACAGTGTATACACTTTTTCACCTCATTCTTCACTTCCACACTACATGTTTCAGCACTAATGTGCCATCTTCAAGTGTCTTTATGCACGTTAAACTATTGTACTGCATGCC
>NW_019734351.1:1291804-1295579 GCF_002891405.2 Cryptotermes secundus
ATGTATTGTGCTAGAGAGAAATTGTACTGTGATGTAAACATACATTGTCTTATTGTATAAGTCTTCTTGACAATTGCTTAAGAGTATTAGCAAGATAAATTAACACAATTCTGTATCTAAGGCTTTTGCCAACTATAGATGTAATGGAATAAGGAAGAAATAATAATAATAATAATAATAGATTTTGGGGTACTGACAAAACTAGTTATGCTGATTAAGATCTGTTTAAGTGAAATGTGTAGTAAAGGCCATGTAGGTAAAAATTTTCTGGTGTGTTTTCTGTCTGAAATTGTCTAGAACAAGGAGATACGTTACCCTCATTGCCTTTGAACTTTGCTTTACAGTATGCCATTAGGAAGGTGGAGGAGATCCAGGTGGGACTGAAATTAAATGAGACAGGTTAACTACTGGCCTGTGATGATGATGTGAATCTATTGGGAGGAAGCATAGATACCATAAAGAAAAATACAGAAGCCCTTATTGATACCAGTAAGGAGGTTGGTCTAGAAGTAGACACAGTGAGAAGCAAGTATTTGTTGCTATCTCATCACCAGGATGCAGGGCACAGTCATGACTTGGAAATAGATAACGGAGCCTTTCAAACTGTGGAACAGTTCAAATATGTGGGAAGGATGGTAACAAATAAATCTTTGATTGAGGAGGAAATTGAGAGGACATTGAATTTGGGTAATGTCTTTCCAGAACCTTCTTTCTTTCTTTCTTTCTTTTTTTTTTGTCTGCTCTCTGGAAATGTAAAATATAGAATATATAAAACTATAATTTTGCCCATGGTTCTATATGTGTGTGAAGCTTTGTGTCTGACATTAAGGGGGGAGCATGGTGTGAGGTTGTCAAGTAGAATATTTGATCCGAGGAAGGATGTGCCAGGAGGTTGGAGAAAACTGCATGATGAGGAACTCTGTATCTTGTACTCCTCACCAAGTTTAAGTAGAACAATGATGGTGTGGAGGGTGAGGTGTATGGGGAATGTAGCATGCATGGCAGAAAGCAAGAATGCGTATAGGATTTTGATGGGAAAGCGAGAATGAAGGAAGGAGACCCTTGGAATATGTACGATAGATGTAGACATATAAGTAGGTGGGAGGATAATATTAAGACGGATCATAAGGAGATACAATATTATGGCAAATACTGGTTGTGGTGGCTCAGTGGAGGGCTGTTGTGAACATTGTAATGAACGTTCTGGTCACATAAAATGTTGGGAAATTATTGAGTAGCTGCACAACTAGCTGCTCTTCAAGGAGGAGTTAGTGTGAAGAACGTGAATTGGTTTTTGGAAGAGATGAAAATTGTGGAAAATGTTTGAGATGTCACGTTCGAAATTTAACTAAAATTTGAGGTAGATGGTTAACGAAAATCACGACACAATCGAAGGTTACAATATTAAAAGACTCTAAGAGAAGTAGGTAATTACAATTATTTATGGTTATTGTATATTAAAACAGCTTGATAATTCTAAAATTTTTAGGGTTGTACTGTTTGCGATGTACACAATGCTACAAAAATATGAAATTGTTCAAAATTGAGAGAAATACGAAAATTTTTTGGAATTTATAAAATTGTCATATGTATGAGAATGTTTATAATTACAGCTATTGTCAAAATAAGTGAAGTTTGTTATTTGGAATGTATAAAATAACTTGAAACTTGTTGAATATGGCAACAATTTGGATGTCCTCGATGTTGAAAGAATTGCTAAAAGTCGCACTTTACACTATTTTCAAGGTGTGCACAATTTGAAGGTATTTGAACATATAAATTTTGTTAGGAATTTGAATTTTGAGATGTTTAAAAATCAACGAAATCGAAGTGTTTTCCCTCTGAACCTTGAAACTGAAGTATATGTGAAGGAAGAATACACCATTACATACACTTATTGATTTTACGAAAGTAAGTGCATATGAATAGTGGGTGAGGTTACTCATGCACTATTATTCATAGTCTTGTGTGATATATGTGCAGTGATTTGCACAAAATGTGTAGTGGTTATATGGATAGAAAGTGAATTAGATTTTTAAGTGCATATTTGGCATGACAGAAAACGGTGTAGTTTTGATATCAAGCCTCTGAATATTACACGAGTATGTTATTAGTCAGAATGTTATATATTTTTTTGCATTTGTGTAAGTACTTATAAGAAGAGGGTGTGAAGTGAAGTCCTAGTTCCCATTTAAGAAGTACTTGTTGAATTTATATGTTAGTTCTGTGTGACAGAGATTGAATATAATATAATATATGTTGTTTTGGTCACAATAATGTTGAGTGTAAAGTGAAGTTCAGCTTCTGAAGTGTGACTTTATATTTTTGTGTGTAATATACTCATATACAGTTGTTCTATATGGGTGTGAAACTTGGTCTCTGACATTAAGAGAGGAACATAGACTGAGGGTGTTTGAGAACAGGGTCTTGAGAAGAATATTTGGACCAAAGAGAGATGAAGTCACACGAGGTAGAAGAAAACTGCATTATGAGCAGCTTCATAACTTGTACTCTTCTCCAAGTACAATTAGAATGATCAAGTCAAAGAGGATGAGGTTGGCAGGTCATGTAGCACGAATGGGGGAGACGGGGAATGTGTATAGGATATTGGTGGGAAAGCCAGAAGGAATGATCCTGCAGGGAAGACCAAGGCATAGGTGGGTGGACAATATTAGAATGGATCTTAGAGAGATAGGATGGGATGGTATGGATTGGATAGATCTGGCTCAGGATAGGGACCAGTGGAGGCCTCTTCTGAACATGGAGATGAACCTTCGGGTTCCATAAAAACTGGGAAATTCTTGAGTAGCTGCAGAATTGGGGGCTCCTCAAAAAGGGCTCAGCTCCATGAGTAAGTAAGTAATATATACAGTGATGTATAGTGTGGTGTTGTAGTGTTTTCAAGAATGTTAAGATTTCAATTCACGCACAATGGATACGGAAGTCTCCACTTTTATGTACATATCTTGTTTGACTGGAGAATTTTTGCTTATAACAGGGCGGTATGCTAAGTGAAAGACGTCATTGGTGTTATGCTGGTAATCCTATTCACTGACAGTGTAAAATGTGCACAGTGGTTTGTAGAGTATGTGTTATAGCAGGGGTCTCCAAAGTTTTCGAACCGCGGGCCACATTAGGTAATTCAGCACTTTAAACGGGCCAGATAAAATGAGGAATTAATAACTCTAGGTATGTGAGTTTTATTGAAAGCACAGAATTTCATAAAATAAATACAAAGTACATGAGAATAAATTATCGTATATTAATGACAACAGACAATAGCGGCAAATGCTCATATTTTCATCACATATTATAATAAAACAATGTGAATGATGGAACTCTTTTTGCATTCTTAAAGTCTGATTAAATTGAGGTTCAAATTTTGAAACGCTAATCACAAGTAGCGACTTCAAATGTTCATCGGATAAATTTGCCCTGTATTTCGACTTGATGTACTTCATCTGGGAAAAAGTTTGTTCACACAGATATGTCATCCCAAAAATGGAGACAAACTTACAAGCAAATTTCTTTAAATTTGGAAATTGCTCACAGTTCAGAAATTTATAAAATTGGATCAAATTTCCTTCCTTTTATTTGTCTTTAATTTGATAATTTTCCTGAAGTTCAATAATTTCCGTTTGAATTTGACTTGGGACATCTGCAGCATCACAGTCAAACGGATTTTGAAACAATCTAATTTCCTGAGCACTGGAATCCAAATCAGCAAATCGCTTCCGAAATTGTTCTTTCAAATCTGAAATGACTAAATTTGCAA
>NW_019734351.1:1295789-1296070 GCF_002891405.2 Cryptotermes secundus
CTAATTTCCAAAGCCACTCGGTATCTGATAAAAGTGGTTCGTGATGGTTTTTCTCGGTAATAAATATATCAATCTCATTCCTGAGCTGAAAGAAACGTTCCACAGCTAAGCCATCGAATTGCAGTATAATATGTCAGACGAATAAGCTCAGAATCACATTTACCACTTCTCACAGGAAAATTAGTACAATTGGCGCATTTCTACAGAATTCTTTCACGGGCCAGATAAAATCACATCGCGGGCCGTAGTTTGGAGACCCTTCTGTTATAGCATGAAGAATG
>NW_019734352.1:0-15859 GCF_002891405.2 Cryptotermes secundus
ATTCAGACGCCATTTTTACTGATAGTGACTGGAGAGCCACTAGCGGATGATGCGTTAAAATCAACGTTGTCAACGTAAACTTAACAAGTTTCTTTGCTGTTTTCAAGTTTCTTCATGTGTTCACTGCAGCCGTTTCGAAAATACAGTGGCATGTAGACCCGTTGCTAAGGGGCGACCGTGAGATAGGTGAACGTAGTGTGACGTGTTGCGCCGCTGTTGCCTGTTGCCCGTGTCAACAGCGGCGTTGCGTAACAAGTAACAGTAGAAAGCGGTGCCACGTCACAGCGCGGGATGGGGGCGGAGCGCTGAGTCACCTGCAACGTCACCGTGGCCAGAGCTGCCACGCCACCGCTGGGGGAGGGGGGGTGTCCTCCATTGCGCAACATGTCACACTATGATAGCCGTTCCTAGGCAGTAAACAACAAGAGAGGAATGGTGTTTTCTACGCTGTCCTCTAAGCAACAACAGAACAGAAACAGAGGAAAGGTGTTCCCTGTGTGGTCCGTGATAAGATGTTTTAAAAAGGACGATTGGAGCAATAAGTTAGTTGTGGAACAGTCGCCAGCCGGTAAGAAGCTGAGCAGAGAACCAGAGGATATAGTTGAGATCCGTCACCAGGCAACGAGTGATGAAGGCACATCAAACTGAGTAGAAATAGTTCGTGCTCTAGTGAATTGAGAGTGTGTGATTTAGCGATAGCGCTGTAGTTACATGTAGTTACGAACTGTAAGTGTTGAATAAATCCAATTACCAATCCAAACCCCGTTTAAGTCACTCATATACCTGACATTACGTGAAGTTTATTAGTCGCAAGTTAAGTAGTTGTAAATGGCTACAAACGGTGTAAGTGTATCTCTGTTGCGACACGAATCCATTTCCAGATTCGACACCATCCATAGCCATTTACAACTACTTAACTTGCGACTAAAAAACTTCGGTACTAACATAAAAACTATAAGCCACTCGAACCCTTATCATTTTCATTTCCAGTCGGTATAGCTTGGACTACGGGCTACAAGCTCGGGATTTGAATTCCGGCAGAGAAAGGTTTTCCTCTTCTCCACGTCAGGACCGTCTCTGAGGCCCACCCGGCCTCCTATCCAATCGGTAGCGGGGGGAGTACTCTTGGGTTAAGCGGTCGGAGCGACAAGGTGACCACTCACTTCCATCTACTGTCGAGTTCAAGAACGCAACAATACATTTGTACAGTTTTCCCTCTAAAATATCAAAATGGCGCTCATGCACGCTGTTAGTGTGGACGCAACACTAGCTCCTGAAATTTTGTTCGGTTAAGTAACAGAGTGTAAGATTTGAGGTTTTCACGGCAATGGCTATGAAGAATGCCATCTTCTGGGATGTGGCGCCCTGTATATCTTGTGTGAACCGACGTTTCGGAGGAACTTATCGCCTCCATGTTCACGGTAAAAAAAATCCGCAAGCGAGGAACCAGCGTGAGCAAGTGGTTGTAGACTTCCCATCATTCATTAAGCGAAAGGTGGAAGTGGGAATCTTGCTAGAGAACAGCGCTGNAGCCGAGCGTGGCATTTTGAGCCAACAGCCTTCACAAGCGGGAGCGTTTAGGCTACCAGAAATGTCATTCAGCTTTTTCGTGAATGATTGTGGCTCACTAAAACTCCGTTCAAATATTACACCTGTGCAGTATCGATTTGACCTACATCGTGCATGTTCCTCATGGACCTTCCTTACTGCTGCAATGTCATCGTATCTCATTAAAAGCCTTCACGAACCCACCCTCTAAGCTGCAGACTCTAACTGACCTGGCATTTGTATATGGAGATTAAGACAGCTGTGGTTATTAAGGCTTATATCGTCTGTGACGTAACGCTGTAGTCCGTTGAAAATCAATCGACGTTTCGGAGGAAATGTTGCTTCCTGAATCATCCTGGTTTCATGCTTGGCCTACTCTTCAGCAACGAAGATAGAAGATTCATATTCGTCCGTAAAGTCGGTTGACTTTTAACGGACCGCATTGCCTTAAAACCCAGAAGACAGAGCTCCTCAAGATCCTGTACTCCTCTGCAAGTCCACAGCTCCACAAATTTCAGATGTATGAAATTCTCCCTTGGGGTACGAATCAGACATTTTCCATATCACTCACTCATTCATTGATAAATGCCTGCACGTCCCTTTGTTGGGCCCTGGCCTCTTATCCAGTTCCGTAATCATTTTACACAGACGGTAGGACTCCTTGGACGCGTTATCAGCCCGTCACAAAGCTACTACCTACACAAACACAGAATAAACGCACACACAGATATCCCTGCCTCGAGTGGGATTAGAACCCACGATCCCAGCGTCCAAGCGAGCGAAGAAAGTTCATACCATTCAGACAGCTTGCAACCTACAACATTTGTACCGAACTTTTCACAGACAAGCCACTGTTTCCTGTACAGGCCATGTATTCTAGGATATTCAAATTTTATTTTTAAGCATGCCACTTAGGAAGATTTCCCCTCGACAACAGAATAAAATCTGGGATTTCTTTTTATCATTTCCGTCAGAACCATTTTATTGTATGGTCTATTAAGAAGAAGAGTCATTAAAATAGATCCACATTATATTACAAGTTTGCCCTCATTTTCTTATGAGTGTGAAGATTCTTTTTCTCCAACCATAGCGAAAATCAAAGACTAACATCACTTAAGCGCAGAAAGCTTTTCAGAACATTTGGTATGCGCTACAGGAAAACGGAGAAATCTGTATGACGGATTTCATACCTGTCATTCTTGGCTTGGACGAATACACCAAGAAGATCATGCAGGCCGGAAACTTTAGCGTGCACGGAGATGAAATTTTGAGTACAAATCTTACTGTAAAACTCTCAAGATAAAACCGTGTGGGAGATTTAGGTGTAAATTGGAGGATAATACTGCAATTGAACTGAAGGAAACTGTGTGTGATTGAGGACTGGCCTGTCTTAGGATAGGTCTCAGTGGCGAAATCTTGTGAACACAATATTGAAATTCCACCGTGGCGTGTCGTTACAGAGGCTGTGGTTCAGGGGGGACAAACAGGTCTTGTAGACCTGAAGCTTTAAGGCGACAAAGTTTATATGATCAGCCGTGTCAACTGGTTAAAATCTGAGTCCAACGATGGGTATAGAGTTTCTTGACTAGCCGAGTGTCTTATCTGCTTTTGAAGTAGAATGCTGCATGGCGTTCGTTAACAATCCGCTGTTCTAAGAATTATTCGTAAGCAGTGAGATACTACGGCTCGGCAACATAACGGGCAGACCTGCTGTTCTCGCTTGAAACAATTACATAACATTAATATAATTCTCTGGATTCTCCACGTGAAACGTGAAACTTACGTCCTTCGTCTTCTACTTTGAAGACATGAAAACTTCACTCGTATCAACCAACTGCGCGAAACACGATATTTCGCCAAAAAATTATATTAACTGTTTAAGCCAAGACAGAAAGCGTAGGACAGCAGTGACATTGGCTGAGTGACGTTCATTGGTTTAACTGTACCACGTGAACATTTTCTGTACCGCGTAAGTAGCAGCCACTAGGCGTTACTTGAATCCCAAAACAGTCAGCAGCCTAATATGCATAAAAGTAAATGTGAAGATATTTTTAGACGATCTTTGAGAAGTGATAATTTCATAAATCCTGGGTTCTAAATTGACCGCCTCTGTGGTCTAGTGATCAGAGTTCCTGGTTACAGATCCAGAGGTCCGGGTTCAATTCCCGGCGCTACTAGATTTTCTGAGAAGTAATGGATCTGGAACAGGGTCCACTCAGCCTCGTGAGGATAATTGAGGAGTCATTTCAAGGAAGTAGCGGCTCCGGTTTAGAAAACCGAAATTAACGGCCGTGGGAATTTGTTGCGCTGACCACTATCCGCAAAATTTGGCACTAACTTCGCCGACAAGCAGCGGTCGCTCGGTCGGTATAGTTCGCTTGCGGACTATAAACGACGAAGTTTGTTTTGTTTTGAGTTCCAAATTATATACACTTCTGATGGTAACTGAACAATTCATTCGAAACTTGTAGGACACTTTTGACAGGTTCACATGGAATACTGACAGTACAATGAACATTTATGAGTTCCACAAATATCCTATACGTTAGAAAACATTCGCTGTTGTATGATACTAAGATGGGGGGGAGTGGGATGCATACAGAATTTTTCTGGAAAAATGTACTGCAAAATGGCCGTGTGAAAGAGCGCAAATATAGGATGAGAGAGCTAAGATGGATCTTGGGGAAACAGGCTGAGGATGCAAGTGTTTCAGGATCGCGTTCATAGGTGGACTTCGGTATTACTGCTAACACCAGACAGCAAGTTAACTTTCATTTTCCATCTGCATTACATAGAAAGTATATGATAAATATGGAATATGTAAATAACATTGAGCCGGTCATGCTAGCCGAGCGGTCTAAGACATGTACTGCCTTCGCTCGCTTGGAAACTGGGATCATGGGTTCGAATCCCACTCAGAGCATGGATGTTTAGTTTGTGTGTGTGCGTTTTTCTGTGTTTGTGTACAGGTAGAGACCTTGCGACGAGCTGATCACCCGCCCAAGGAGTCCTACCGAATGTGTAAGATCTAGAAAAACCGAAGTGAACGGAGAAGTTCATGGAGGTAGGCCTAGGCCCACTGGGGCTGTAGTGCCAAGGTGGGAAAAAATAAAATAAAATAACATTGAACACCAGGATTCTCCCTTGTGAAATAGTGTAATTTGTCACTGAGTGCCTCATATTCTTTCGCAAAACTTGTTACAGCTCGTGCCTCATCTAGTATCTCCTTTGGCCGTTATAAGGGCGTTATATTGGTGCTGTTCCCACAATTGCTGCTGACAGACACATAATTTCACGAAAATAAAGTTCTCATTTTGCAGGTGAAAACTTGTACATCAGGCTGATATGAGGTAAATTTAATTGGAGCAAGCTGTCCCTGTACTTAACTAATCAAGCTCTACGCCATGAAGACGCATAGGGAAGTGTATGTATAGATCCACGTTACCATGATCTCGGCATTAGCTTCAGGTGAGTAGCCAGCTTCACGCCCCGACCGCTATACCCCTGGAGAAAGAGCCCACGATACCCATTGAATAGGAGGCTGGGTGGGCCCAAGAATTGGTATGGACGACGTGGAGAAAAGAAAATTCTTGACCGCACCCGTACTCGAACTCCGAACCCTCCGTCGTCCAGCCCGTAGCCAATCGCTATACCGACTGCGCATTGTCTGGATCTCATGCACGCAGTGCTAGTAACGTGGAACACCACAGGTGATACAAATGTGGAGCACTGCCCCATATTTTACTTTGTTTTTAATTGTGGGGAAGCCAGGATAGCTTAGTCGATATAGCGACTGGCTACGGGCTGGACGACAGAGGAGTCGGGGTTCGAGTCTCGGTAGGGTCAAGATTTCTCTTCTCCACGTCGTCCAATCGGGCTCTGGGGCCCACCCAGCCTACTATCCAATGCGTAACGGGGGCCGTGGCGTGGAGCTAATCACTCACCTCCAACTAATGCTGAGGTCAAGGAAACATGGTTGTATATATCAACTTCACCATACGCCTTCATGAGGTAGTGCTTAATTAAATACAGGGACAAATATCTTCATTTTAGTAACTGTGGACTAAAAGTTGTGTTTAGAAATACGAGAAAGAAAAATAACTACGCCGGGAAATCATGCGTGACAACAAGTGAAGCCTAGGAACATATCAGCGTACCGAGGATTACTCTACATTGGCTGCGTCTTAACAGCGACGCGCCACACCAGGCGGCTTGCACAAACTCATGGAGACCTCCGTTCCCATCTGCAGCGGGAGAAGAGAGAGCCGAGTATCTCCTCTAATGGAAGAGCTGGAAGGCTATTTCGAAACGACAGGAACAGATAAAAAGAGAATAGCGTGCGAAATGGATGTGCGGAACAACTTGTAAAATTCATTCGAAAGAAAATAAGACTGCCAGCAGCTGTTGGCTAAATTTATGTCTGATGTGCCGATAGAACCCTCCCCGAAGCATGCTGACTGGGACGTCTTTTGCGAAGGACAAGGGCGATTGCAAGGAGACTGGAGAATTAGAAACCCTATCGAGTGTACGATGTGGTATGCGAGATAAGTCTGCCGATGGTGCAGACAGTATTACCTCAAGCTTTATCCCTAGAAGGTAAACAACACATATTACTTAAGCCGAAAAAATTCATTGTTAAGTGTGCAGTACTGACCGCTGGGGACACCTTTGTACATCCACCCGTATTCAAGGGGAAGAGGAAACATGACTCCATGTCATGAATGGGATCGCTTCACGATCAGAGATGCGTGTAATTCTGCAGGGTAGGTACAATCGGCTTTATTTTTACATAAAGAAACAAACTCCGTGGTCTGTAGTCCGAAAGCGAGCTATACCGACCGAGCTACCGCCGCTTGTCGGCGGAGTTATTGCCAACTTTTGCGGATAGAGGATGTCACGTGGTCAGCGCAACGGATTCCCACAGCCGATAATCTTGGTTTTCTAGACCGGAGCCGCTATTTCCTTGAAACAGCTATTCAATTATCCTCACGTGGCTGAGTGGACTCTGTTCCAGACCCACTACTTCTCAGAAAATCTGGTAGCGCCGGGAATAGAACCCGGGACCTCTAGATCTCTAGTCGGAAACTCTGACCACTAGATCACAGAGGAGGTCTCTTTGCACACTTTATTATAAAAAGCAAAAACACTCAAAGTTCTCGATTTTCGTTATTAGGTAAAAGTAAAATTTCCCTTGTGATTAATTAATTCGGCACATAATCATGAAAATATATGAAGGAGTGGAGGTATAGCTCCACACTTGTTAACCTCGACACTAGACGGAAGTGATGAGCTTCACGACACTGCCGCTTTACTCCAGGGAAACAGACCGCGGTACCTAGAGAACAAGGCTGGATTGGCCCCAAAAATGTTATGAAGAGAAATTCTTTCGCCCTTGCTGGAAATCAAACCCCGATATCTCAGCCGCCCGTCCCCTAACCTAGCCACTGCTATCCCGACTGTGATTCAGTAGTTTTACTGCAAAATATTTATGTTTCATTACAACACAAAGTAAGCAACAAAACCGCCATGATAAGAGTTATGGAATTACGAGCATGCAGTGACGTTACCTTGTGTGGCAGACGTAATGTTTTATTTCAGCTTCCTGTTGCACTGATGAATCATTCTGCACTTTCACTTCCGTGTTTAAAACAACTGTGTTCACAATTTTATGCTGCCAGTAGTCGGCCCAAATAAACTTGTTTTCCAAAAATGGGTATTCCGTGTTGAAGGTCATGTTGACCTTAAGTTAGAAGAGTCTCTTCGTAACAGATATCCTACTTAACATTCACTGTATGGAACGAAATGTTAATTACTCATTAGTTGCCTGTCGTAACAGCTAGCACTTTACTACCTACACATCGGCGTACCTAACAAACTGTTCTGTCTGCAAGTTTTGCACAATAATACCCGACACTGAACTGTATTTACGTACGAAACATCACACT
This sequence comes from Cryptotermes secundus, assembly GCF_002891405.2. Classification (NCBI taxonomy): domain Eukaryota; kingdom Metazoa; phylum Arthropoda; class Insecta; order Blattodea; family Kalotermitidae; genus Cryptotermes; species Cryptotermes secundus. The sequence continues at coordinate 7,494 of NW_019734352.1, forward strand.
GCTCTTTCATGTGTGATGATGGCATTGACCGCTAGAGTGCTGCACCTGACGCCATAGCCCAGTTGCCATGCAGCATGAGCTATCTCGCATGTTGTTTTGCCAACAGTGAACGCAAACTATAGCCGCTTCCTAAAATAAAATGTGAAATATAGGGAGAGTCCACCCCATTTGATGCACATGTTTCAATTTCTAGACGACAGAAAAAAGGCTTAATTAATCAAGTATTAATCTCCGAAGTCGTATAGTGGAGTGGAGATACAGCGCCACCATTAAGCTTCACGCTTCGACCACCTTACCCCTTGGGAAATAGCCCCCGGTACCCACTGGATAGGAGGCTGTGTGGACCAAAGTTCCGGTATAGACGCCGTGGAGAAAAAAAATCTCTTACCTTGGCGGGAATTAAACATCGGTCGTCTATCCAATAGATATATCGACTGAGATATCCCGGCTCTTTTGACAGCAGAGCAGTAATTTGCTCTTAGTCTACTCCAGTACAGTCATTCATAAGTTCGGGCCCCATCAGGACCCGCGACCATAAACAGATATTTGTTCGTTGCGATGCCAAACTGTGCTTAACTAATTGAGCTCTAAGCCGTGAAGGCGTATGGGGGAGCGGATGTACAGATCCATGATTCTTAATCTCGGCACTAGCTGGAGGTGAGTGGTCAGCTGCATGCCCCGGCCGCTTTACCCCCGGGGAAAGATCCCCCGCTACCAATTGGATAGGAGGCTGGGTGGACCTCAGAAGTGAAAATTCTTGACCCTATTGGGATTTGAAATCCGACCCCTCGGTCGTCCAGCCCGAAGCCAGTCACTATCCCTGCTCATTCGTTCCAGTACTAGTTATGTGTTTTAAAATGGAACTTTCTCTTCGACGAGTGGAACAATTGGTGTATCTGAGTACAGGCCACATTTTTTCCTGCACCTCAGCACGAGACTAACTCTACTCACTAAATTGCAAAGAAAGTTTTGTTTTAATTTTAAGTGCGCGCTGAAACCAATTTTCTTGGTACCCATCACGTAGGCTATTTTAAAACTTATAATTTGTACCTGAAGAACCAACTGCTATACCAGCTTCTTTGGTGGAGGACAGCTGCGAGGGAGGTAATCCTGGGGTTTGTTACGCCGCTGTTTCGCCACTTTCAGAAGTCATATACAGAAATAAAAAACTGGACGCGGAAAACCTCTCCGTCGACCGTGCTCATGTCGTCCCCGTACAAGAGAGAACTGAAATCTTAATAGACTGGGAAAGCCATAATAACTCTAAGACAAACAAAAGTACAAAGGAGTTTTGATCCTAAATCTAGGCCCATAGATATTTTGCCCGATGTCACCATCATCAGATGACATCAGTACCAAAACCTCATACATGACTGTTCCTTTTGCCTAGGAAAATTTCAGTATAACATCACATCCTAGGTGAAAATTCTGAGTGCATTTTCTACAGCAGAATTTCTTCAGCGGTTAAGAAGGGAGTAGAACTCGTCTACTGCATGTAGTGTCGACTTTAGTGCAATTTCGATTCGCACGTGTAGGTGTATAGTGGAAGAAACTGCCTTTGCGATTTTGTAAATAGTTTCAATATTGTGATTTATTCCTTATTGATAACACACCTTAAATTCGCGCAGAAATTCCCTTCTCGAGTATTCAGTGTAGCCAATGCCCCGCCCAGTACAGAGAGCAGTGGGGAAAAAAAAAGATGGTAGCAAAATTTACACGTAATATTTGCAAGAAGAAGGTGACGTATTCAATGCACCCCCAAAAGCCAACAGTACTTTGTGAGTAGTTCAATAAAAGCACGACACTTCTGCAAAATGGTGAGTGACTACAGACGGTTTAGAATTTATAATCGGATTTAGCGAATATTTTAACACAAATCTCGTGACTACATTTTAAAAATCATTGTCACACACAGAGCAGTTCAGTCTGTTACAGTCTCCAATAGCCGTTGCTTGGTAGCGGCTATCAACGGGGAACGTTCCCCTTCTTCTCGGTTCCCGAACTTTCCCAGGCTTCAGCTGCTCAACAGCAGCAGCTCACAAAACTGGACTCCAGCAGTCCTCTAACTCACTCACCAAAATCTCGCTCCACTCCACTGACCAACCAACCAGAGTCAGAGTTACTTTACGACCTGTGGTTTACCACCAATCAGTCCGTCTTGCGCCTAGCCCCTTGAGACTCACGACCAGAGAGTTTTTTTCTCAGCTGAACCCTTGCGGTCATAGCCCTGCTTATAATATCTCGGCACGGACAGCTCCTCTGTTGCAATGCAATTGTTGCTGTCGAATTGTTGTTTTCGTGTCTGTTGGCGGAGCCGTTACCTAGGAACGGTTGTTGTACAGTTGATTATTTCGCTGCCGTTGCCTAGCAACATGTCCACATGTATATATATTGTCACATGTAAAGGGGTAAGCATGACTGATATTTGTGGGTTCTAGATTTGATTGATTGGATTTATTGGACGCCACTATTACAATTAATCTTGCTTATAATAGTTCACGCAATTAACTCCAGGATCACGAATTTCTCACTGTTGTCTGCATCTTGCACGTCTAGTCTTCTCTTGAGCTCCGTAATTAAGTTATTCCGTAATGACTGAATGAATTCGTCTCGAAAACTCTCCTGTTATAAATAAACCTTCGGCGAACCGTGTAGACGTCACCTCCTTCAACAGGAGAGTCATCAGGCTCTTCGCTCTTACTGTGCTTTGGAGGTTCGTTGTCGTGTGAACGGAAATGTTTCTGTATACGTTGCCTTGGAATCGACGCGGCTCTGTATGCAATGCATTGCTTCTTCAGTCGTATTCGTTGTTATGGAAACGTGTTCCAACAGTTCGCCGTCTGACAGTGGTGCCTTCTGTGTTGCCATGGTAACGTGCTCAGCGAAACCCCGCCCAGCAGATGGGCAGATTGCAGCTTCCAGGCGTCATGTCAAAATATATATATGGCAAAGGTGAAATGAAAACCGATAACCAGCTGGATACCTATAAATTCACGTTAAATAATGGAACAAAAGCAGTTTCGAACTCTGCGGCCCCCTCTCCCTCCAATCCTACCACCACTGAAGAATAAAAAACGCAGACCTCTCTATTTCGGTCCATATGCTATTCGTCTCTATCTCCGCCCTTCGCTGCACCGAAAATCGGAGTACCATGGACTCCGACAGTTACTTCTCCGTCGTGACAAAAAAAAAAAGAAAGAAAGAAAGAAAGAAAGAAAGAAAGAAAGAAAGAAAGAAAGAAAGAAAGAAAGAAAGAAAGGAGAAATCAAAGATATGAAGTATGATGATGAAAAGAATAGTGAAGAAACGGAAAAGCAGCAAAAGGAAGAACTGAAGGAAGCGAAAATTGCGAAAGCAGATGGGGAAGATAGCACAAAGGAAGCGGACGAAGAAGAGGAAGAGAAGGGCGGTAGAAGTAAGGGGTACAAATACTTCGACTTGCAGTCAAGTTGCCTGAAAGAGACAGGTAGGGTGCTCGTGAGGCCTTCCCTGCCAGTCAGTGCGGTCTGTAGAGACCACAGAGAAACTCCATAGAGGAAATAACTAACTGTGTGGAGAAGAGTCTTTCTTGAGAATCTGGCAGTTACCTGGACTATCAACAATTCCCTCACCTTAAATAAAGCCTGAAATTTCAATGAACTTCATGTTTTAAAGCCTATGATTATGAAGGTTTTCCTCTCCCCCAGTTACCTTCTATAACATAAGTCAAAATATATGCGAGACTGCGACACCAAGATTCACACCAACATAAAATCTGATAAAATCATATTTTTTTTAATTATAATGCTTTGCACTTTATATCTGAGACGGAGAAACAAAATATTCAATCCAGAATGTTAACTGATCTCAAATTTTCACGAATGCAATTTTGGTTTCTTAATCTCCTTTTCAGATATTTTAATTTCGCGAAATTTAAGGAGCATTGGTTAGTAGCCTTTATGTAACGATATTGCGCTGCAATCTAGTGACAAGATATGAACACTTCTTTACTCCCCTACTTCCTAATTCCTCTATTACGGTTTTACTCAAGTCTGTCTGGTAATTACTACATTTAAAAATAAATATTTAGGACTGCGCATGCGCTTCTACTAGCGGCGTGTACAAGCGCTTCCACTAGCTCAGTTTAAATGCCCGACTGGCGAAAACGGTGTACTTTGGCCACGACGACCATACTCATCACTGGCCCAAACGGGCACTTCGGCCCTTAAAGGTTAAAGTGTAATTATGTAATTTCCCTTTCGAGGGCCTCCTGGTGCTCCATCATCCTCTCCTGGACTTGGGTCTTCCATTCATTTGTCTGGGGCCCCAAGTTCAATCCCTGGCTCTGACTGGACACCGCTGCCTTCCATGCCTGTTTTCCAACACTTCTCCTACATAACCAGGACTCACCTCTAACTTGAAGATGGACAGAGATGCCCATCCTACAATTTGACGCACGCATACCAGTCTTCATGTTGTAACAGCCCAGAAGTCCATGATAAGACTGCACAGCAGCCAAAGGCTCAGATCTTACATCATCAGCTGACGTGTATAACCTGTGACGTAACTTACAATAGGCCGGTCACGGTAGCCGAGCGGTCTAAGGTGTGCACTGTCTTCTCTCGCTCGGAAGCCGGGATCGTGCGTTCGAATCCCACTCAAGGCATGGATGTTTGTGTGCGTTTTTCTGTGTTTGTGTACAGGTAGAGGCCTTGCAACGAGCTGATCACCCGCCCAAGGAGTCCTACCGAATGTCTAAGATCTAGAAAAACCGAAGTGAAAGGAGAAGTTCATGGAGGTAGGCCTAGGTCCACTGGGGCTGTAGTGCCAAGGGGGGAAAAAAAAGTTACAATTGTCGGTGTGCTTAATTAAGTACAGCCATTCTTAACCTCCGCACCAGATGGATGTGTCTGGTCAGCTTCACGCCTCTGCCGCTGTACCCTTGGGAAAACAGCCGTCAGTATACGCGACTAGGTGGACCCTAGAAAAGATACAGGTCTCTTACCCCTGTCGTGAATTGAAGTTCGAAATGGTCAAGCTCCTAGCCTAGTAGCTATATTAACGAGATATCCATGCGCCCATTAGCTTATATATCCTGTTCAATTCGTCCATCCTGAACTTTATAGCCCTCCCTAATGGCATGTTCTAAACCGGATTCGAAAATCAATCCTAATGTCAGGTCATCCTGAACAGGAATTACATTAGAAAAAATACTTTATGAAGATTACTGTAGGTTTCTTTTAAACACGTTGGTATCCAAACCGATTTCGATGGCCTAAAAAATCGATGAACGTATCTAGAGGAATATTTCATACCATTAAGAGATTTAGATCGTAGTTACAATAAAATGTTTAGAATATTAAAGACAATGCTTTGCCCAAACCGCTGTTTTATTTTGTTGCAAATTTTAAAATGAGAAGGAGCTGAAATTATCGTATCAAAATTATGAGCTTGTATTGCTAGTGATATGAATTTGTAAGGGTAGATTATAGGGACTTTATAAAATAAGAGATATTTTCATTTACAGTTCATGTTGGCGGGAAAGACAAAAGGAAAAAGGCCACATAATTAGGTGGATAATATTAAAATGGACCTTAGATAGGTAGGATGGGGTAGTACCTGCATGACAGGCGGCTTCTCAAGAAGAGATCAGCTCCGTGAATGTAATATGGTATTAATTTACAGTTTAACAAAGAAAAGAACAGAGTTACAAATATGGATGAAACGAAATATGGATATACATGCAGTAAATACGCAAAAAGGTAATTACATAATTATTACAAATTGAAAATTATTTTAATATGCTGAAATGATTATTTTAGCAAGTGAAAGAACAGTCATAGACACGTAGAATTTTGGGCGATCCTTCCTTTGTTCAACACGCTCTTTCAAAAACCAGGAGCATGTAGTGCCGAGTGGTAAGCTGTGACCTGAATGATAAACTGAAAATGACGTGGGCGGAACCGGAAGTCATATTTTAAGGAACAGCAACAGTGCATACATTACATATGGTACAATAAAACAGCTACGCAATTAGAATATCCATTATTATGATAAAGTCTGAATGTACCATTGCACTAATGATGGAGACAGGCCTTGTCTACAACATATGCTAACAAACCTACAGGCCTGTACCCAGGGAGGGGTTTATTGAATTACCTCCAACTTTACATTAATTTTTTTAAAAACAAAATTTTAGTACCACAAACTGACGAAATGCTTTGCAAACAGTAACGTGGAGTCAACGGCGATGGCAGGGTTCCTCTGACTGGCTAGCAAACGTAATTAACCAGTTGAATGCATAATGGCTGAGCAACAAACAAAGCGAAAAAGGGCATAATTAAAACATTGACTAAGCAACTAAATGACTGACAAACATCCTAATGAACTATGCAAATAACTGAGTAACAAACTAGGAAAGCAACTGATTAAATGAGAAGATTTAAGTACAATATTTTAGCACGAGAATCTAAGCCAGGAAATAGGTATAGATGTGAAGATACTACTGAAACAGATCTCAGAGAAACAGGATATAGATATGTAGACTGGATTAAAGTGCCTCAGAATATGGAACAATATCCGATTCCTACTAACAAAGACTCTACAAATGATGGAAGATCTTTAACGAGCTAAGCGACTATGAGCATTTGCCGCATGGAATAGTTATGCCATGAGTCTTCTTTGAGAACTTCCCAGTTATTAAGCTGCGTGTATATTTTTCCGGAGGTTGACTGCCATATTCACAAAGTCCTCAATATTACTAATATGTAATGCCCTGTATATTCTCCCTCATGTGTGGCCTCAGTAAGCCTCCAGCCTTCGTGTGGCACAGTTCTGCGGTGGCTCTTCCCGCTAATGGCGTGTACACTCCTACCCAAGTTGAGATGACACGTGGCTTTGGTAACTCTTCTGTACTTGTGGCACTGTCCCGCCGTGGCTGTTCCCGCTAATGGCGTGTACACTCCTACTCAAGTTGAGATGACACGTGGCTTTGGTAACTCTTCTGTACTTGTGGCACTGTCCCGCCGTGGCTGTTCCCGCTAATGGCGTGTACACTCCTACTCAAGTTGAGATGACACGTGGCTTTGGTAACTCTTCTGTACTTGTGGCACTGTCCCGCCGTGGCTGTTCCCGCTAATGGCGTGTACACTCCTACTCAAGTTGAGATGACACGTGGCTTTGGTAACTCTTCTGTACTTGTGGCACTGTCCCGCCGTGGCTGTTCCCGCTAATGGCGTGTACACTCCTACTCAAGTTGAGATGACACGTGGCTTTGGTAACTCTTCTGTACTTGTGGCACTGTCCCGCCGTGGCTGTTCCCGCTAATGGCGTGTACACTCCTACTCAAGTTGAGATGACACGTGGCTTTGGTAACTCTTCTGTACTTGTGGCACTGTCCCGCCGTGGCTGTTCCCGCTAATGGCGTGTACACTCCTACTCAAGTTGAGATGACACGTGGCTTTGGTAACTCTTCTGTACTTGTGGCACTGTCCCGCCGTGGCTGTTCCCGCTAATGGCGTGTACACTCCTACTCAAGTTGAGATGACACGTGGCTTTGGTAACTCTTCTGTACTTGTGGCACTGTCCCGCCGTGGCTGTTCCCGCTAATGGCGTGTACACTCCTACTCAAGTTGAGATGACACGTGGCTTTGGTAACTCTTCTGTACTTGTGGCACTGTCCCGCCGTGGCTGTTCCCGCTAATGGCGTGTACACTCCTACTCAAGTTGAGATGACACGTGGCTTTGGTAACTCTTCTGTACTTGTGGCACTGTCCCGCCGTGGCTGTTCCCGCTAATGGCGTGTACACTCCTACTCAAGTTGAGATGACACGTGGCTTTGGTAACTCTTCTGTACTTGTGGCACTGTCCCGCCGTGGCTGTTCCCGCTAATGGCGTGTACACTCCTACTCAAGTTGAGATGACACGTGGCTTTGGTAACTCTTCTGTACTTGTGGCACTGTCCCGCCGTGGCTGTTCCCGCTAATGGCGTGTACACTCGTACCCAAGTCGAACTTTACATGACGAAGACCTGTATCCTTACCATGATCAAAGGGTACAACATCTGGAACCAGGCGACCATGCTCAGCGTATGGATTTCTGCCACTGGATAAAAGCTCATCCCGAACTGTTAAGCGTCATTTTATTCAGTGATGAGGCGTCGTTTACCCGGGACGGTGTAAATAATTTACGAAATATTCATACGTGGTCCCATAATAATCCACATGAGATAATGGAAACGAAATTCCAAAAGAGATTTTCTGTGAATGTATGGTGTGGTGTGCTTGGGAACAGGTTGATCGGACCTTTTGTGTTTCACAACAATTTAACTGGAAACACGTATGGAGCCTTCCTAAGGAATGAGTTACCATGTTTGTTGGAAGACATCC
>NW_019734352.1:18782-25183 GCF_002891405.2 Cryptotermes secundus
CGAGTCCCAGCATCCTGGTAACTATGCAACGCGAGTCAACAGCGGTGACGTCACCAAGGGATACCGCGGTTGCTAGGCAGCAGAAAACAACTCCGGACAGCGTTGCTAGCTGTCCGGAGTTGTTTTATTTTGTGTTCTTTATTTCAGTTGAAATAAAGAACAGAAAATAAAACAGAATTAGACTGACCATATTCAAAGAATGGCAAATACGTAATTGAGATACGAGATTCTAATGGAATTAGTGTTACATTCCATAAATTCGTAATCTTCAAGTGATTTATGAAAACAGCAGCTAAAAGTAGACCACGTTCTGGAAAAGCAATAGCGAAAATATGCCTACAAATTAATTACAGAAATCTGGACATGCACCAAGTCAAGAGAGTGAATCTGTGATCATAAACATGGAGAGGAAACCATTCGCTGACTCAGGATGTCAGGGGCTTCAAGTATACCCCTCTCTCTACCATCGTACTACGTACTTGTAATATCTAGCAGCGATGTGCTTTACAGGGGACACCATTCAGCTTTCAACAGATTCCCTGAATACAGTTGGGCCCTTGTCCTTGGGCCCTTATAAAATTGTGGATGAAAGTGGAGGAAGGAAGATGTGCTCTAAATATTCGGAAGGTTTGAATTTCCTTTCGCATGGGTTTCAAATTTGACTGAATACAGCAGAGCTCTTTTTGACAAGGTAAGATTGGCTCAACTTGTTAGAATGTTCACTGCCTTTAATTGAAGCCGACAGCTCATTAATGTATTATGCACCACTGGAAACTTCTAAACCTAGAGGATTCCAAACAGAAACCTCAAATTATACTTATCCAAGATAAGTTTCTGCCGCTCACGGTAGCCGAGCGGTCTAAGGCATGTACTGTCTTCGCTCGTTTGGAAACCGGGATCGTGGGTTCGAATCCCACTCAGGGCATGGATGTTTGTGTGCGTTTTTCTGTGTTTGTGTACAAGTAGAGGCCTTGCGACGAGCTGATCACCCGCCCAAGGAGTCCTACAGAATATGTGACATCTAGAAAAACAGAAGTGAACGGAGAAATTCATGGAGGCAGGCCTAGGCCCACTGGGGCTGTAGTGCCATGGAGAAAAGAAGATAAGTTTCTAGCATATTTTCCTTAATTTGAGAAAATAAAAGGATGATTATGAGATCACCTTCCTGTCTGTGTGTGTGTCTGCACATGTATCTCCTTACTGACTTTTCAGTGTCTGAACCAATCTTGATGAAAATTAGTGTCTATATTATTGCTACGTATAAGAGGTTAGCCCCCTCGTTGGTGTCTCCACCTTATCGTGGTGAGGGGGTTTGAGTATGCCAAGGACCCTGAGAGCTATACCAGCGGTAGCATAGCTACTGGCAGGGCCTCCCTTGCTGGACAGGTCAAAGGGTAGGCATCAGACGAAGAGAGACACCAAAAACAAAAACTGATGCCGGAAGCAGCGTCATCANCATCTAGAAAAACAGAAGTGAACGGAGAAGTTCATGGAGGTAGGCCTAGGCCCACTGGGGCTGTAGTGCCATGGAGAAAAGAAGATAAGTTTCTAGCATATTTTCCTTAATTTGAGAAAATAAAAGGATGATTATGAGATCACCTTCCTGTCTGTGTGTGTGTCTGCACATGTATCTCCTTACTGACTTTTCAGTGTCTGAACCAATCTTGATGAAAATTAGTGTCTATATTATTGCTACGTATAAGAGGTTAGTGCGATGATTAATAATGGATTATGGATTAGATGAGTGGATTTATTGGCACTTCTTTACAATTACAGTCAATTATTACAGCTCACAAATTGAACCTCTTCTGCACGATGTCTGTCTGACGAACTTCTTCGAAGGAACTCTCACTGCTGCCAGAGTCTCGGATTGGTCTCTACTGCTCTCGGAATTCACGAATGCGCTGCCTTTTATAGCCACTATGCGGCCCTAATAGAGATCACTGCCTTCAAGGGCTCCATTACTGTTCTTCGTGAATGCGTTTTCTCGGAAACCATGTCTTACTTACCAAGCAACGTTTTGGTTTTCTGTTTACAACTTTCAGTTTCCATATCCCTGGAAACCGTGTTTCGTACTGAGTTTGTTTCCAAGGAACAATCTCTACGTGGCATCGTATTTGCCAGTTGGTTTCCTAGAGACGGCAGTGAAAGGAAAGTATGCGATTCGTTCTTCCCAGAACTTCTTGTAATATTATACTTTCATCTACTCCTATGTCTCTCCCATTCAGTTATTCCGACTGAATCTTCTTATTCATGTTTATAGTATGCCACCCATGCTACACGACCAGCCATATCGTCCTNCGAGTCTCGGATTGGTCTCTACTGCGGTCACGAATGCGCTGCCTTCTATAACCGCTATGCGGCCCTAATAGAGATCACTGCCTCCAAGGGCTCCATTACTGTTCTTCGTGAATGCGTTTTCTCGGAAACCATGTCTTACTTACCAAGCAACGTTTTGGTTTTCTAAGTGTTTACAACTTTCAGTTTCCATATCCCTGGAAACCATGTTTCGTACTGAGTTTGTTTCCAAGGAACAATCTCTACGTGGCATCGTATTTGCCAGTTGGTTTCCTAGAGACGGCAGTGAAAGGAAAGTATGCGATTCGTTCTTCCCAGAACTTCTTGTAATATTATACTTTCATCTACTCCTATGCCTCTCCCATTCAGTTATTCCGACTGAATCTTCTTATTCATGTTTATAGTATGCCACCCATGCTACACGACCAGCCATATCGTCCTTACTGATTTTATTATTCTGACAATATCTGATGAAAAGCTCGTGTTATGGAGCGCTTTTATTTCTATGTAACTCTGTTCTCTCCAAGCCTTTTAAGATTTTCAACATTTATTTGAAACATCTTCGATATGGTGAATATTTAATGAAGGAAATATAAGAGTTTGTAAGATTTGAGGCTTTCACGGCGGTGACTATGAAGAAAGCAGTCTTCTGTTATTTGGCACTGTGAATATGTAGTGTTAACCGACATTTCGGATGTCTGCTTTTACCAGTTCTCATGGTCTCTTCATGTGTGGATTTCTTGTATTTTTCCTGTAATTTGCAAGTAACAGGAGGGTAACATTAGGGAGGAATTTAGAAAGACATGTGGATATAGGTGGCTCAGGCTCATGTAAAATGGCCTGCTTTTGTATTAGTCGTGTTGACCCTTCGGATTTTCTAACTTCAGTGCAAGTTTTTCGCTGTTTAACAATTCATTACTTAATACATTGTGCCCAGAGGATAATGAAAATCATATCTTCAAAACATTTATCCCCATAAAAGTCTGTATCAATAAAATACAAATTGGCACAGTTTCAAAAATCTGCTGACACAGATTTGCTGTGCACCCAAACTTTGGAGTTTCTATCGCCATAATGTTGGCAAGATTTAAGGTAAGGTATATAGACAAGATCGGGTGCATGTCATTATTGGGCAATAGAACTGTTTTAGGTAAATCCCCCTATCAGCTTTATTGGTCACGCTGTGACCACTGCTGCCATTTGCAGTGATACTTTGAACACAGAGAGAATGAATGAGAAAATAGTTTGTGTATGGAAGAGCGTGTTTAAGTGACACATTTTTCTCTGAAACTGGGAATTCAAGGGAAACCAAAAACTGTTTCTTTTTTAAATATTCGTAGATGTTAACATTGTACTTTTGGCAGACATATTTATATGGAATTGCAGTTTTTTGCTACTGTTTGTGAGGTCAGAACTTGCTCATGCATTCTAAGAGCCAACCTAACCTAACCTAACCTAATCTAATCTAACCTAACCTTACCTAACCTAGCCCCGTCTCGCTTCAAGTCACGCCAAGTCACGTCTNTTGTTTGTGAGGTCAGAACTTGCTCATGCATTCTAAGAGCCAGCCTAACCTAACCTAACCTAACCTAACCTAATCTAATCTAACCTAACCTTACCTAACCTAGCCCCGTCTCGCTTCAAGTCACGCCAAGTCACGTCACGTCACCTCACCTCACCTAACGTAACCACTAAGTATGGCGTACTAGACGAAACCGCGTTACTGTGGTCCGATTCACCCTAACTTATACCAATAAATAAAAAGTTAGCGTGAACCTCAAATTGTATTATGTTAATACTACATAAAATTCTGTCAACTGTTTCTAATATATTACAGGTGAGACGGACAGATGTATATCGTAGTATGGAAGCTCATCTTCTCGTACAGCATAATAAACGTAGCTTAAATTTTGAGAGAACTACATGATTGTGAATTGTGTCTTAAAATAATCCTATGTCACCTGCGACGAATAGATATTGTCTTCTTGGTTTTTACTTTTTCTAGTAATTTATATCATAAGAAGAAAATAGAATCGTGCAAAATTTGTCCACTGCGTTGAAACTTGCAGGGGCTCGACATCAGTTCCTCGAGGGAGAGAGCCTGCGGTACTTGCTTTCTCTCCGGCGCCAACGCCAAAACAATTACATTCCTCCTGTAGCATCAGTTTCAAGAAGCCCAATTTTACATTCGGTTGGAGAGAAAGGTTGATTTACTCTTAAGTCGATAATTGTTCTCGTAATACCGACCCTCCCGCCTTCGCTTCCGTTCCTTCTTCTGCCACGGTTATCTGAAGCAGTGGACCTTTCAGACGTTCTGTGAGAGTTATTAGAATGGGAACTCGCTCGTCGAAATGCATGTAATACGCATTCAGGAAAACACAAAGAGAACAAGTTGTTTTTGGAAGAGATATTCCCCTATTTTCCTTTGATAGGACACGGACTGCATATAAAAAGAAAGATTTAGGGGAGGTTATTTTTTTTCTGTGGCGCTACAGCCCTCATTTGGGCCTAGGCCTACCTCCATGAAACTCTCCGTTTCACTTCGGTTTACTAGATCTTACACATTCGGTAGGACTCCTTGGGCGGGTCATCAGCTCGTCGCAAGGCCTCTACCTGTACACAAACACAGAAAAACGCACACAAACATCCATGCCCTGAGTGGGATTCGAACCCACGATCCCGGCTTCCGAGCGAGTGAAGACAGTGCATGCCTTAGACCGCTCGGCTACCGTGACCGGCAGGGGAGGTTATACAGACAGTAAAGTGAAGTCATAAGCCTCCTTGATACGATATGAACGGCATAGAAAATGAAAAAAGGGGGTGGGAGACACAGACATACAGCAAGTTAGCTCAAAATATACGCAAGAAATTCGGGGAAGAATTAATATCTTGATATAATATGGACAGCAAAGGAAACGAAGCTTCCAAAAATTCTTCTGTTGTTGCGTGTGTATTTTTGCCGCGTGAACGTGTTCGCTAAGTCATTGCCTAGCAACGATAGGTGGATACACAGACAGGCAGAAGGAAAGGTGATACTGAATTGGACGAAAGTGACTAGAAATGGAAACACAGAGGTGTACAGGCAAGGTTACTGTATGGCTCTGGAGCAGCTTCACTAATTAATCCCTCCAACAGAAAGAAATCTGAGTCAGTAAGACTGTGTGTATTTTGCAGCAAACACAACAAAAGAAGAGAGACTACTTGGTATTGTCAGGACTGTGACGTTTTTCTCTAGGCAGATGGCAGTTTTGAGGCTTACCACGCAAGGGACTATTATTGAGGTAAAGTGAAAAGTATATATACGTGTATTCGTATACTCCAGAGTTAGTAAGGAACTAACATTACAGATTTCATTGCAAGCAAAGGAAAATCGTGGAAGTTGTTTCTATTCAAATTGTTTGCAATTTCTACACTTCCTAGAGCACTTAAATACAGCCCTTTCATCATGTTATAGACTGGCGTTTAAGGGTGTTTTGAAGGGATAAAAAAAACCATAGAGAAATGCGTGTGATCACAGTTGATAAGCACAAAATCCAGTGTCGTGTTTTATGCAAAAACTGATGAATTTTCGGATTATGTGAACGGAATATGTTAGCTACTTAAATAAGGATCAATTATAAAATTTACACCTTATGACATGTCGACTAATTAGTTTATTTTCATGTACTTGGGACTATGTAATAGTCTCTATGGATTAGAGTCATTATTTAGAACCTAGTAGTCGCTTTGTTTATCGAAAAATTTCACATCTTTAAGAAAACAGAGCGATCACAGTGGCCTCGCAGTTCAAGGAATGAATTGTTTCCGCCCGTTGAAGCACTGGTATCGTGGGTTCGAATCCCACATGAGGCATGAATGTTTGTATGCGTTTATTCTGCTTGTGCTGTCCTGTGTGTACAGGTAGCGGCCTTGAGACGGGCTGATCCCCCATCTAAGGAGTCCTACCGTCTGTATAAAAGATCAAGAAACTGGAAAGCGGCCAAGATCCAACAAAGGGCTGTAGAACCATAGCTAGACAGACAGATAGATAAAATGAGAAGATTCAATCCTTTATTCAGAAAGGCCAGACACTTGTCCCAACTTTAAACCTTCTTTAGACGTTC
>NW_019734352.1:25658-36670 GCF_002891405.2 Cryptotermes secundus
CTGGACGTCATCGGACACTTTACTAAATGTTCTACCTGGGCCGCATGTAAATGAACTCAATTCCTTCTCTCCTAATTAACCACCTTCAGCTTCTGTATTTTCATGAAGCACAATTCATTTCTGTTATTTGAAAATCCGATTTCATATACCGCAATGTATATAACATAACATAACAGTCCGTGAGGCCCATATTGCTGTGAGACGTCGAGGCTCCCACATTTTCTCTAGACAACCGGCTCACAGATTTCTCTTAGAGGCTGAGTCGATTCCAGGGCCATAGTAAGGTCGGAAAGATTAGGTTAATTTAAAAAATCCAACTCATCGCGACTCGAATCCGCGACCTTCCGGCTAGTAGTATAGTTGTGTTTTAATAATTTTAGTACAGTTATTCGATAACAATAAGGATCGTACTTTAAGTAAACATTAAAATAATGCCTGTCATGAAATAATATCGAGTTAATTGTCTCAATGATTTAGGATAGTTTTATCTGTAAATTTCAAGTGATGAACTGGCCACATATAACAAACACGTGTGTGCGACCGTATGCAACTGTCACATATAATAAACAAATTTGCTGAAATGTCACGTTTTACCAGCTTCATTTGTCAAGAAATAGAAGACAGTTAATTTTTACTTACACCAATCATGTGCCGCGCCATCGCTCAAGCGGTTAGTGGCTGGCTTCCCAAGACGCCTGCCCGGGTTCGATCCCGGGTCTGGTCAAGTGGGATTTTTTTTCCGAGTACTTCGGTTTCCCCTGCCAATCTTCATTCCACAAATTGCTCCACACTCACCCTCACCTGTCATCTGGGGCTGGTACAATAGGCCAGAAGTGGGCGCAGTACAAGGGACTTAGTCCCACCCCACTAGCAATAAAAAAACTTGAATCCTATATTATAAATACGAATATCATGAGCAGTTCGGATCATAAATGGACCCTTACTATACTTATTAGAGTTGATACAAATGTTATTCTATATTTGGATCTGAAGGGACGCAAATATGTACCACCTGCCTGTGACATCAGCAGGTACAGTACTAGAGACGGATGTGCACACGAGTAGGCAAGTGGATACATTCCCAGCGGATGCAAGATAATTAATCTTACTTCTGGGCACTAAGTCGGGTTTAATTACAACAGTAATATCAGTTTCTGCGATCAATCGAAACCAGATTTGCTTTTATTCGACATTTCATTAAGAATAATTATACCAGAACACGGCGGGACCGAAAAAACAGGTTATTAGATCTAAACAGAAGTTTCCACTGCGTGTAATGTGAAGCTTCATTACAGTTTCTTATTGAACCCTAAATTCTTGTATCCGTTCAGATGATAGACGAGTACATTTTTAAAACAATTTTCTTATAGGTCATAAATGAGTTACTTCTAAATGAAAAAGCCATTAAAAGTAATTTTTAAAGAACTTTATGTTAATTAATTTTGGTTTCTGGACAATGGAAACTGCAAACACGAGCTACGTAAAGTTCACATGCTTCCATGAGCAAAGCTCCTTGGTCAGATGCGACGCAGGCAACCCACTCGACACACCTGTATTACACTCACCGTCCATGATGTGTATCTGTCAGCCACGAACTAAAGTTTTTTTCTATTTTTTTTAATTCGCTTACTGGGGGCGTGCAGTCAAACTGCGTCCACTCGGCACGGCGGCCACTGATTGGCCTATTGTAGCCTGCCCCGGGTGATTATGATGATGGAGAATTTGGTGGAATGAACATTGGCAGGGGAAACCGAAGTACTTGGAGAAAACCTGGCCGAGCTCCACTTTGTCCACCACAAATCCCACTTGACCAAACCCGGGCCGCCGCGGTGGGAAGCCAGCGACTAACCTCTTGAGCTATGGCGCGGCCCCAGCTACGAACCCCAGATTCTAGAGTAAGATGCAGCAGTAACCGTATACGGCCAGGATGTCCTTTCCTACCTAGTCTAGAGCACTAACGACAGTGGGAAGGATCTTTTCCGTATCCGTTTACTGCCCAACAACTATCGAGAGAATTGCTGTCTTTCCCTAAAATTTAACATACAGCAATCGCTCATTATAATGGATTTCATAGATATATCGAACAATATCTGACTGTTTAGGATCGTCAATCTTTATAGAGAAGTCTAGGCAGTAATAAGGAAGCAGTTTCCTCACCAAAGATTTTAACACCTGGTGATGTCCACATTCTTCGAAACATTTAGTGGTGGAATTTTATACGTTAATAAATTCTATAGGACATACAGTTGCATGTGAGACTGTAACTAATCGACACTAAGTAGGGTTTGTAGTTAGAAAATTAATTACATTTTGAAAGTATCCAAATATAAAAACCTTTATTTAATATTATTTTGTGTTTCTCATTTATTGCTTGTATTGGCGTGTTTCCGTGAATATCTCTTCTCTCGGTTACAGAAAACATATGCGGTAACGGATACCCTGTCCCCTCTATTACTATATATAACGCCATTCGAGACCACCCCATACACCTGTTTTTATATCGATAAAATGTAAAGCTATCCCTGTAACAGGCCGTGAAGGCCCATAGGGTTGTGAGAAGTCGAGGCTCCCACATTTTCTAGACAATTCGCTCATAAATGACGCTGAGGTTGTCAGCTTTACACGCCGGCCGCTCTTTACCCCAAGGAAGATTCCTAGTACTCATTTCTGTTAGAGGCTGAGTCATAGTGCGGTTGGAATGATTAGGATAATTAATAAATCCAATGATCTCATCGCGAATCGAAGCCGAGATCTTGAGACTCTTAGCACAGTGCTTCAAGCAACTACGCTACAGAGTGTCCTTGTTTTTATATCCATAACTAAACTATCTCTCTGGCAGGGGAACACGTTGTTTCAGCAACGGTAACGTCAAGAACGTTCATTTGGCATGATTCCAGTCAGTTGCGCTCCTATGCATCATCACAGCTGCACATCCCCTTTAATGGGGCTCTCTTATCTCTCTCTCTCTCTCTCTCTCTCAGTATTCCAAATTGCGGTTCCCCAAGTGGTGCTGCCAACAGACTTCGTCTCTAGTCTTTTTCATAGCTGCCACATGTTCAACACACGAATTTCGGCCCATTGCAATAACTTGCATCCACCATTTCATACCTGTCAGATCCAAGTGACTCTCCGAGCAATTTGTATTCAAAATATTTTCAATTCGTATTACTCCTCTGAAGTCGGCCTACAAGACTTCATTTCATAACAATACACAATAACTGGGAAACGTCTTCACACTATATAGATTCACACAGCCATGACACACAAATGAAAATACATACATACATATTCCTTCTGCACATTATTTGCCGTTTTTCTTCCTGTCTCTAGTTGTTTGCAAGGTGATCATCATAGTTATATAGCACTGTAGCATGACGGCTGAAAGTCGGAATAGATGAACGAACAGGTGCGGACATTACTAGGCAACGGCACCATAAACACATCCGCGGCAAAGAATAAACATGTAGAAAGAGAGGAACCGGTGTTTTCTATGCGGGAACTGTTAGGCAACGATGCGGTAAGCACATGTCGGTGGCAAAGAGAATGTAAATTGTATATACTGGCAACAGACCCATTACTGCTGACTGTGACTCTGGCAACGGACAGACCTGACCTCTCGTCAGACAGAGCGCCCCACATCAACAAAGCCTCAAATATCTGAGCCCTAGATGGGTACTTTATTCCAAGACAGACTGGCCGACTGACCGTCGGTCGTAACACAACTTTGACTTTGTGCCTCTGCGGCTTATATACTCTTATATATGTGACTCTGCTTTCAGAGACCCATCTCAAATCACATAAGAGGCTGTATATAATCGTTTATAGTGGAAAATGAAGAATTTCAATAATACGCTATAAGGTCAAGCTTATTCATAAGAGACAAACCCAGCTTCTCGTAGAGAGAGATATATTACAGCAAATGTTCAGTTGAAGAAAATTTTGGCCGTGAGTCTCAAGGGTCTTGGCTCCAAGACGATTTCATTGGCGGTAAATCACCAGTCATAAAGTAACTTTGACGCTGAGGAAGGAGCTCTAAGTAACAGGTGAATAGTTCGCCTAGACTTTGAAAATTGTTGTGGTAATAAACTGTCGTCAAGCTGTTACGAAGATATGCTAAAAACTAGGGTTAAACTTACAGCAGAAAATGAAGACAGACACAAAATTTGAAGAAATCATTGGTCCAGGTAAGGGGCAAAGTTGCCCCTGTGTTTAGTTACTTAAGCACTAATCCATGAAGGCATATGAATAATTAATGATGTAACTTCATCATTCCTGACCCCGGCACTAGAGAGAGGGGAGTGGTCAGCTACACACACCGGCCGCTTTACCCGCGGGGAAAGACCTCGGGTATCCATTGGATATGAGCCTAGAGGGTCCCCAGAGTCGGTATGGAGGCTGCTGAGTAAAGAAAAATATTTCGACCCTGCCGGGAGTAGAACCCCGTCATCCATCCCGTAGTCCGCCGCCGTACTGACTGGGCTATCCCGGCTCTGTCACTGGGACAAGGACGGAATAAATTATATATTCAGCTTCCATAAATGGATGCCGGTATTTCAAATGTAAATACATGAATTTATTGAATCTTATGTGACAGAACAGCGAAATAGCTTCGTAAGCACAACTAATGAAGCAATTCCAATTTTCGTATCGTCCTACAACTATCATATGGAAACAACTGAGGTGAACAGTCCTTACGTGTTGTGCATGGGCTCTTTACCTGGAGGTAAAGAGGCCGGGGCCTGAAGCTGGCCACTCCTAACTAGAGACGACGGCAAGAAAATGTGGATCTATACATCCACTAAACTCTACGCCTTTATGGCGTGGTGCTTAGTTAAGCACAGGGGCTTGGACATGTTGGAAAATTAAGCCTTTCCGCACCCCGAAGAATGTATGCACATGACCTCCGAACAAGATGGCTCCATGTGTCGATAACAGAATGCGTTCAGTCTCTGGATAATTGGAAATAATTTCTCGGCCTCTCCGATCGGCAGGCCTCGCGGGCTTACTGCTCCGAAGTGACGTCACCACGACCTTTAAAGGAGGAGTGTCGAGATCTGCAGCTACAGTTGCATCATACGGCACAAAGCAACAGTTGAATTACTACAGATTGTATCCATACGGCAAGCTATAAACGGATCGTTAGGGCCGGCAGTGGCTTTTCAGAACTAGGTAGACCACCAGCTCAGTACAAGAGCACTCGAAAGGATGAGCCCTTATACGAAAAGAAATATTACTATGAAGGTTAGCGAATAGTTTCCTATATGTGTAGGTAATAAAAAAATTAGAATATACAAAATTATAATTTTGTCTGTGGTTCTGGACGGGTGTGAAACTTCGTATCTGACATTGAGAGAGGAACATAGACTGAGTGTGTTTGAGAACAGGATATTGAGGAGAATATTTGGACCGAAGAGAGATGAAGTGACAGGAGAGTGGAGAAAACTGCATAATGAAGAGATTCATAACTTGCACTCTTCTCCAAGTATAATTAAAATTATCAAGTCAAGGAGTATGAGATGAGCAGAGCATAAAGCGCGAATGTGGAGAAGAGGAATGCATATGGGATATTGGTGGGAAAGCCAGAAGGAAATGATAACTAGGAAAACCAAGACGTAGGTTGCTGGATGGATCTTAGAGAAATAGGATTGCGTGGTATGGACTCGATCGATCTGGCTCAGGATAGGGACCAGTGGAGGGCTCTTGTGAACACGGTAATGAACCTTCGGGTTCCATAAAATGCTGGGAAATCCTTGAGTGGCTGCACAATTGGCAGTTTCTCAAGAAGGGCTCAGCTACATGAGAGAGAGAGAGAGAGAGAGAATTGTGTAGGTAAGTATGACGCACTAAAGCGATGGAAATCCTTCTACATAAACGTTCTGTATGCGTGGAATTTTTCTTTGTTTTTAGGCAATTTCGGTTTACCACAGCGACGAATTATCGTAAACATTTCGCAAGAACATAAATTACGTACTGGCTCATGAACACTGGAGCAGTGTTTTCTTATTCTGTGGCCAATGTCATTATGTTGATGCGGAAATGTACAACACAGATAAAGAAAAAGCATTAAGAGCGTCTGTGTGCGTGTAATTTGTGGGACATGAGGCTATGGTCAGCGTGGAAGCGTCATTCGATAACATGTAGCACTGGAAATGAATACGGGAGAAAGTGAGGTCATTAAGAGCGCATACGGTTTTATTACAAACGGTGGGACTTCTCACTAAATTTTAATGCGTTTTGCAATAATGATATATCTCTAAAAACATGTTCTGAAACTAAGTAGCTAGACGGCGTCTAGCAGCGTCTAGGCTCGTCTCCAGCCCGCAGAGTTCGAATGGAAGTAATAAACAGACAAGAATTTCTGGGAAGCATTCATTCTTTCAATACATTTTTTTTTACACATTTATGATACATAACCTGCAGAGTCTGCTATGTATGCTGTATATGTTCAATAAATACTCATTCTTGAATGAATTGTCTTCAGTGGCGTAACTCATATACTTTTCTTTTATTCACTTAGGTACTACGATAGTTTAATTCTACAATTCTTCGTGTTTACAAGCCGCTGCCTAGCAGCGACCGTCTCTTCTAACTCCACTATTCCGGCTATAAAACCCCAGGTCACACTGCTCCCTCCTTAAGAATGCTCGTCCACTTCATGGCCCTGGCCTCCTATTCAGTTCGGTAATCATGTTTTCACAGACGATAGGATTTCTTTGGCGAGTAATCAGCCCTTCGCAAGGTCGCTACCTACAAACAGGAAAACACAGAGAACGAACGCACACATACATCCATGGCTTAAATAGGTTTCGAACCCACGATCACAGCGTCTGAGGGAGCGAAGGCAGTTCATGTCTTAGACCTCGTGGCTACTGTGACCGGCTAAAATTCTATATGCATTTCTCTCATTTCTTTTGCATGCTAAATTTCAGCTCCTTATAGCCTACTTTTTTATTGCTAGTGGGGTGGGACTAAGTCCCTTGCACTGCGGCCACTTCTGGCTTATTGTACCAGCCCCAGATGATAGGTGAGGGTGATTGTGGAGCAATTGGTTGAATGAAGATTGGCAGGGGAAATCGAAGTACTCGGAGAAAACCTTCCCCAACGCCACTTTGTCCACCACAAATCCCACTTGACCAGACCCGGGATCGAACCCGGACCGCCGCGATGGGAAGCCAGCGACTAACAGCTTGAGCTATGGCGCGGCCCTATATCCTACTTGGTTTCATCACTCTCATATGTTAGACGAAGAACACAAGTTACTGGGCTCCTAAATATACAATTACATCAGTCCTCTTCTTATTTTCTCATTTCGGGTCCAAATATTCCCTTCAACAAGTTTCAATGTTTATATAGTAAATATCTCAAAGCTATTCTAACTTGAACAAGCTGAAGTGACCGGAGTGAGGAGAAAGCCTTGCTGAGAAGCAATACTGTATTGCTAACTTACGTTGTTTGGTTAATGCGTCAGACTCAAGTAAACGACAACTTGTAGATAGTTTGCAGAAAATAGAATTTCGGTTACTTACTAGCCAAGGTATCAAAACTTATAAATTGTTACATTTTCTGTTACTTATGGTTCCATTCCATTTTCACGTTCGTATAACAACGTTTTCAACGTTAAAACAGATACCCATTTTCGTATAGAAAGCTCAAGAAGGGTTATCATTCAAGAAAATTAGACAAAGAGTGGAAGACAATAAGTTTCTAAAACTTATTTCAGTGAAACAACAGCAAAAAAATAGAGAAAAGAAGGAGATTATAGAAGTCCGATCTGGACTGAACCGCGCCAGGACAAGTTTCAGTATCACGGTATTGTAAGCAAAAGAATGAGTCTATATCCCTGGGTATCCCTGTGATTTAAAACTTCAAATTTTGAATTTTAAAAGTTAAAAAATTTTAAATTAGAGTTCTAAAATCAAATTGACGAGCGTATGTTGGCGAGATTTTAAACAAAATTAACAGGCTGGTGTTTTAGATTTTAGATTTTGTGCAGTGTGACAGCTACGTAGTGAAAAATACACCTGATGATGGCCAGTTGCGGTCGAAACATGAAGTGTAGAAGAAGAAAAGACAAAGAACTACAACCAGAATAATTGTTGCATTCACGACGGCATTTGTATTATTACATATAGAAATAATGAGTCTCCTTTTGTCCCACCAGCTGGGTAACTATGAACTGATGGACGCTACACCATGCAGTTGACCGTAAATCTTTTGCTTTCCACGCTGTTTCCGGAACTTCCCCTCCGGCTTCGTATCGGGGAGGTCTGACCACGGCGCACAGACCGGATATCCGGACTCACTCGCTAGCGGTTCTCTTCAGCACTCAAAAACATTTGAATAGTACCCTAAAATGGGCTGAAACCAGTTCCTTCCATGTCCCTCTATTTAACAATCTTTTTTCTATTCGACGCTGTAATGACTCCCAGTTATACACACACACAAAACAATTGATCAGGAAGAAATCTCCACACCAACATTCTATATGCTTGAAGAACGCCGTCTTCTTGGATATGGCACCGTGTAGATCTTTTGTGAACCGACATTTCGCAGGAACGTATCGCCTCCATTTTCAGGGTAGAAAAATCAGCGAGCGAGGAAACAGCTTGAGCAGGTGGCTGTAGATCTGCACAAGATCTACACGGCGCCACATCCCAGAAGACGGCATTCTTCATAGTCACAGCCATGGAAACCTTAAATCTTACATTCTATATGCTTACTTGCACGGGTTACCCTACTATCCTGAAGATGGAAACAGTATAATCCTCTGAAACGTCGGTAAACTTCTACCAGATTACACGGTATTACGTCCTACAGTTACTACCGTCAGAACCTCAAATCTCATATATGAACTTTTTTCTCCCTCCAGCTGACCTATATTTTAGCCCTTCGTATCATGACGTCCATCATTCAAGTACTTCATTGATTTTTATGGACGGTTTATCACTAATTCCATGCTTGTCTTCCTCCTGGCACATTGTCTGATGCAAGGCTAATTATAATGTACAACAGGCTTATGCAACATAAACAAAACTGTGTCTAGTGATGTTTTTAGAATAAATAAGCGACACAGAGCTTGATATTTTCGATACTGCACGTCAGTTCTGAAAGGACAGACAGACAAACAGAAGAGAGGTAGTTTTTGTTTATTATTATAAAAGGGGGATTCCCATACAAACAGGCACCAATGCCAAGGTAGAGTATATTGTAGTTATTGTAGTCTACTCCATATTTTTATTCGACAGATAGGAGAAATGCTCTCTTCACAGAGGTGTTTCGTGATTATCCTTCCTTACTCTAGGATGATCATTGAAACAAGTCACAACAGTTTCCTCCAACTTTTTCACAATTCATCATTCGTACATATCACTACAATTCCGCAACTTCAATTGAAAAATATTTTTAATAAATGAACAATAGTTTATCACAGTGGGCCCGCAGTATAAGGAATGAAACATATTCGCCCGCTTGAAAACTGGGGTCGTGGGTTCGAATCTAAATCGAGGGAAGAATGTCTATGTTTAGTCAGTGTTCGCGTTATCCTTTGTAAGAAACGGCCTTCTGATGGGCTGATCCTCCGTCCAAGGAGTCTTACCGATTATCTGTAAAATTCAAATTTCAGGACTATTTAATTCTAAATTGGTATAGGCCACACAGTACAATCCGTCAGTGCAGAACGAGAAGAAATGGATAAGATCTTCTGAGTGGAAAGTGCAAGGTTGCGGCAATTTCTGCTACCATTGCGCTTTCCTCATTGCCGCCAGTGCTGCGCTCTACGGCGCTGGTAGCAACCTTGAACAAAATGGCCACGGACTGGCTCGCTACTTCGTTCGCTAATGGTGACTCCAGTCTGCCCAGAGTGTGATAATGCTGTGTTCATATTGCTATGCATAATGTTATGCGTACAGTCTTATCCGAGGTAAAAGTGACTTCTTGAGGCACAACCACTGAAAGTACACCATATGTACATACACACAAAGCCGCGTCATAGCTCCGGCCATTACTCACAGGCTTCCCACCGCGGTGGCCCGGTTTCGAGCCCGAGTCTCATCATATGGGATTTGTGTTGAACAAAGTGGAGCTGGGGAAAGTTTCCTCCAAATACTTCGGTTTCTCCTGCCAATCTTCATTCCAGCAACTGTTCCACAATCACCCTCACCTATCATCTGGGGCTGGTACAATAGGCCAGAAGTGGCCGCAGTACAAGGGACTTAGTCCCACCCCACTAAGAATAAGGCGGCTGATAGCCCCATCTCCAGCAGAATGTCGTAACCTGTGTGCTGAACTTGTCTGTAACGTGTTCAAACACGTAACACATATACAGTACACGGTTGAAATCTGTGTTATGGTGATTCTCTTATGTGAACTTCATATAAAGCTCTGAGAACACGGTACTTTGTTTCACGTGAATTCGCAGTTTTTATCTCTAGCGTAGGTCCTTATGAGAAATACTTTCGACTTAAAAGTGATTCCATAAATAAATGACCTTAGAGGATGAACACCTTCTTCAGATCCCAGGAGCTGCCAGCATCTCTCCGGAGGGACCTAAGAGGACTCAGCAGAACACAATAAACCTCAAACATGTGAACAAATTGTTTCTTAGGAATAAATAAGTCATTTATTTTTGTCATTTTATTGCTAAATAAGACTACACCTGCCTAAGCGTGTCACATGTCCTTATGCCAGGATTTCTCATTAAACTTATTCGCGTTTCCAAAAATTTGTCATTAATGTAAAATATGTGTTTCTAAGGGAATTATTGTCTGCGGAGCTCCTGTTCTGACTGCATTTGTGAATACGATTATAGGCCTTCGTGACTACGTCATCAATAATTCATGACACATTTATTTTCTGTAAGATTTGAGGCTTTCATGAAGAAATCAGTCTTCTGGGATTTGGCACCGTGTATATGTGGTGTTAACCGACGTTTCGGAGGAACGTATCGCCCCCATCTTCAGGGTAGAAGAAAAAGTATAAGAATTCTGCAAGCGACAACACCGTGAGAAACGGTA
>NW_019734352.1:36784-39550 GCF_002891405.2 Cryptotermes secundus
GGTGTAGTCAAATCATTTTTATAATTTGAATGTTAATTTCATGATAACAAAGCTGATAGCCCGAGAAGATTTTCTGAGATCTGAACGTTGTTATTTCCCATGTAAAATATAAAAAACAGAAGAAAAAAAACTCCGTGGCCTGTATTCCGCAAGCGAACTGTCGGTATGTAAAATATAAGTGGACTTAATAAATACTGCGATGCAAATTCTCAGACATTATTACAAAGTGAATGTTGCAACAAGATTATACAGCACATAGTGCAGGGCTCTCACACTCTACAGCAAAAAAACAAGCTGGAAACATTTCACAGAGAGGCAAAACCCGAAGCAGCCGTTCTGTACTGCATGGACATATTTGTGGTATGTAAACAAACATGAATATGTGGCGCTTCTAGTGGCGGAATTATGAATATTTACAGTCTGCGCATGCGTAAAACTCACTGTTTGTAGACGTAGAAGTAAACCCGAACCAAGGCGAAATGATGAGGATGATGAAGATGACGGAGTGTGAAGTAAGTTGACCAGCTGACATGATGAATATGCAGCTGATGATTCGACAGTAGCTTCGCACTCCGTTGGCTCAGAGCTCCGAAAATATCAACCTGTAAAACAAATAAACTGAATAGATCCGTAAAACTGTACATTCTTCTGGGTTATAAAATCATTCGAAGATTAAAATATTTCGAACGAATATACTGTCGTAGTATTCAGAGATTTATTTTCTCAACTGAACCCTTGCGACCATAGTTCTTGTGTAACATCCTCTCTGACGAGAAGATGGAGGTTCCTTGTCAAGTTTGCGTATCGCAGTTAGAGCATGTTATTAGAAATTCTTTATTTCACTATATACAAGTCCTCTGTCAGTCCAGGCTTTGCAAAGCAGTTCATGCCAATCTTACTTATCTTACGCTACAACGGTAGATCAGTCTCTTGAACGGCCGTTAGCTTGACCGCCGCCAAGTTTAAGCCTCTTACACTTTTTTATACCTGGCTTCGCCTTGTCCTGTACTGCGAATAAGTTCACTCTCATGATCTTGTATGGCTTCTGCTTGTTGCCTGCATAATTTTGTTGCATACAAATACATGTATACATACGGTGAATCAATGTGAACCTTGAAAATTTTCCAGTGGTGCAGAGAACCTTGATTTTCAGACATTAAAATTTTAACAGGTTCTTTATGGAGGGTCAGTTTAATGTTGGCACTTAAACACTCGCTTTTCAGTAGGGAGTAGTTTCTAATAAATGTTCTGAAGACCTTGGCTTCAAACACCTCTACGCGTAGTCTCCATGTAATTCTTTTATTGAAGATTGCACCAAGATGTTTTACATGACCGACGAAGTGGATATTCAGTTGATAAAATGAAAGAGGAGTAAGAGGGGGAGTAATTCTATGGGGAAAATATATGGCCTGAGTCTTATCTTCATTGGTTTTTATGTTCCAGTGCTCATACAAGGTCTAAGTAGCAGTGAGACCTCGCTGCAATTTTCTGCGGCCTGTCGTATCATCAACGAGGAGACCTAGATAGACACAGGTGATTGGGGGGTATCATTTATATACTCATATACACTGAACAGTGTGGGGGATAGAACGGAAACTTGTGAAACCCCTGCTTGTATAGCCCTGGTCGTAGATATTTCACATTCGACCGATTAAACTGATTTTAATTCTAATTTTAACATCAGATAATTTGTATAGCAAACCAAGGCACCATGTTGTATCAAAGGTATTTCCAGTATCCAAGGATACCGCAGCCGAGCCGTTCCAGGGTCCCCTTACATTCCTGTGGCGCGGACCCCCTATAAAACACACAGTCACACGTTGTTACCCTCCTGTTTCCTAGCAATGGACGTTCTTTCTGGCTCCACAATTCTTACTTTGAGCAAACAAGCCACAGCGTTAACAGCAGATGGATGAATTCCTGTTGGTTTTGTCAGTATCTATTCAAAAACCATATTACAAAGCTGAAAAGAATTTTGTCAGTTTCTAAAAAATGGTTGTTGTATAAGAAATGAGAATATCGAATGAAATAGAAATCTGATTAAAGTATAAAACTGTCATTTGAAACATTCTTTCACGTGGTGAACATATAATGAAATTTCAGTTGTATACAAGGGGTTCGGTTGGAAGTATATTTTCTATTTCACAATGCTGCATTAAGTGGATCCCACCGTCTCTCTCGCCTCACAAAGACTTCGCTTTGTCTACAACGCAGTTCTAGGCAAGTCGAAAGTACCAGGAAAACTTTCTGTTCGCTTCTAACTGGAGGACGTTCACGGTAAATGTCGTTAAAATTCATCAGTTGGTTCAAAGGCTGACAGACGTAGGTATGCAGACCTACAACACAGTGGTCTCATAAGCTTACTGCATTATGACATGCTGACTCGCCGAGACAACAGAACCGCCATGAGAGATGGATATCCCCTTCGGAGAACAAGTTTCCATGAAAGCAGGCTATCTTATATAGAGAAGCACGCCGCACGAAAATGCTTAATTTCATGCAAATTTCCGGCATTCATACGCTGCTGCAAATACAATTTAAACTTGTGTCAATATAATGATGTAATCAGGCAATTTAGATGGGAAAACATCTCATCACATCATATCTCTTGTTATGTAAAGAGAAAGACTACACAATGGAATATATAATATATAGCAAAATTTCGATGTAGATGTTGTAGTGGCTTTTAGCGGCAGCGGAGTTGATGGTAACGACCCACCTACCCCCCCCCCCCCCCCTGGGCCGAGGAAAAAAAATTAAACGTGG
>NW_019734352.1:39594-72309 GCF_002891405.2 Cryptotermes secundus
TTAAAGCATTCGGGTACATATTCCGTAAGTGAACTGTAGGTTTTCAATTTGAACAATTATGTGAACAAAGCAAAAGGAGTAGATTTTAAAATACTATAAATTCGATTAATTATTGCATTGTTTGGATGAATACATAAAGATAGGCAGGGTGTGCAGCACATATGGAAAAATAGATTCAAATGGATTCGGACGATGTCATGAAATACATGGGATTGCTGAGTTTTTTTACCTTTGTCGCTGTGATTAAGGTTAACTCTTTCTAATGGAACCATGTGAGTGGGTATCTTCCGCCTCTTTACCTGAGGACGGAACCAGACCTAGTTTCCGGAACGCTGTGTTCTTTTGTATTCTTTAGAACACTGGACGATGGGCAGAGCCCAAAGAGATTGCAATTTCACGCATGAAGAATGTTTAAAATTGGTTTGGACCATAGTTTGTTGACAAGGCATCACTTGAGAGATCCATGTGGATGAGGGATTACAATATTTCAGTGGATCTTGCAAGAATGCCGTGAAAGTGGGAAACTAGATTCATGTATAGATGCAACAGATTATTTAGCTTAGGGAACGCAATGATAAATGGATCCGAAAATGTTCACCGGACTAAATACACAAAGGTAAATATCTGTGAATTCCCACTAACTGAATGTTTATAACCTGGCAGTCACCAAACTAGCTCAGAAATTCCCTACATTTTTTGGATTTCATAAAGTAAAAAAAAAAGTCAAGTTATCCCTGTAGCAGGCCGTGAAGGCTCATAGGGTTGTGAGACGTTGAGGGTCACACATTATCTAGACAATCGGCTCAAAGATGGCGGTCATAGGTTCATTGAATCTTCCCTAAAGTCAGCCAATGGACCCTTGCTAAACTGCATGAATTCAGTCCACACCCTCGCATTCTCCTTCTGTAAAACCAATTTCACTGTGTAAGTTTAGAAGTTTTCATGGCGATGACTATGAAGAAAGTCGTCTTCTGGGTTTTGGCGCCGTGTATTCTTCGTTTTGGCCGACGTTTCGGAGGAACGTATCGCCTCCATCTTCAGAGCAGGTGAATCTCTTCCCTTAATTGAATTCCAACAAGCCACCCCAGATCTTCGTTATGTCATTGACGTCTGTAGCCTGTCCCCAGTGCATGTCATTGACGTCAGTAGCCTGTCCCCAGTTCATGTCATTGACGTCAGTAGCCTGTCCCCAGCCAACCGGTTCTTCTTGTCGAAAGTACAAGTAGAAAAGATAAAGATAGAGCTATCCTTGTAACAGGCCGTGACGCCTATAAGATTATGAGATATCGAGGCTCCCACATTTTCTCTAGAAAATCGGCTCACAGATGGCGGTAATATTGTCAGCCTTACGCGTCGGCCGCCCTTTACACCCCAGGAAGATTCCTGGTACTTATTTCTCTTAGAGGCTGAGGCGACCCCAGGACCACAGCGCTGAAGGAAGGTTTAAGTAACTTGAATAAATCCACCTCATGGGGAATCGAACCTGCGACCTCCGGCATGTAGCATAGTGTCTCAACTAACTACGCTGCCGCGTGCCCCTTGTACGAGTATAAGGTGTCAATAAATCCAATCATCCAACCCAGAACTCCTCTTATAAATCACGGAGCAACCCCCTACAAGTGATAATATTCAGAGGTTAATAAGATGTGGTCTGGTTTCATCTCGTTCAGGATACGGACCAGTGCTGACTTCTTGTGAACTGAGTAGTGAGTGTCTCTGTGTTAAAACAAGCGCGGAGCAACCTCTGGCTTCCCAGCAAGGAATCTGCTTCTGGGAGCAGGTTCAGAGATATGAGCTGCTGTGAAATTCTTCGCAGAGTTCGTGCCCCGCGTTTACCCCCTCCTGTCTCACGTGCTGTCACCGCACCGTAGCGAATCAAACGCACTTCTTGTAAATCATCCGTGGCAAGCCTTTAGAGGCAAGTTTGCTGTGTTTCCAAGTGCTTTTACGTGTATTCCTTTCAGCACGGTCTCCGAGATTCTGAAAACGTCAGCCTTGATAAGTGATAGAGAGATTTGTTGTGTCACTTCAATACAAACTTTTAAATGAAAGGTTGTAGGCAATGAACACTTGTATTCACAGTATAGTTACACAAACAAAAGTTTCAGGCACAACTCATGAAGTCTGCTCTAACAGTCTATAGATTTCTAGAACGGTAATCTCTTCTTCTTCTTCTTCTTCTTCTTCTATGTTTTAATATTATTATTATTACTGTTACTTTCTTTTGAAGAATACAGTACGTAAGTTAAGATTCTTGCGTAAGCCTTTTAAGCTCGATCGCAACTTGCCAATCTGTACGAAAATAAATCTATCAGTGAAAGCTGGCAATGAAAGTGAAACAAGAGAAGATCTTGACTGAATGTGGACTACGTCCAAATCAGATTCATTTTCTTCTTTTGAAAGACGTGAGCGTACAAGTAAACACAGATAAAATGTTTGTGAATATTCAGCTCAGAAACTTCTGTCTTCTCGTCTACTCTCTAATAACGTAAACGTTAGAATATAAAAACTATAATTTTGCTTGCAGTTTTGTATTGGTGTAAAACTTGGTTTCTGACATTAAGCGAAGAACTTAGACTGGAGGTATTTGAGATCAGGGAGCTGAGGAGGATATTTGGACCGAAAAACGATGAAATAGTAGAAGGCTGGTTAAAATAGCATAGTGAGCTTCATAACTTGTACTTTTCGCCAAATATAATTAGACTGATCAAGTCAAGGAGAATGAAATAACCCATGTAGCACGAATGGGAGAGAAGAGGAATACGTATAGGAGTTTGGTGGGGAAAGACAGAAGGAAAAAGACCACTAGGAAAACGTAGACGCGGGTGGGAAACTAACATCAAAATATATCTTAGACAAATACGAGAATCAGTAAAAAGGTCATAAGTCGAAGCCAAATGGCTGTAATGAACGTTAACAGGTTCTCTATGTGTATCACTGGGTAGCAGCACAGCACAGCTTCATGACAGTCTAGGTAGCAGGCGCGTATGCGCATGTTCAGAAGTTGGTTTCAGAAGTCAAAGTCGTGACTGTGCTTGAGGTTGTGCTGCCGAAGAGCAGCGTTCTTTTGTGCGTTTTTTGTGCGCTAAAGGAGGCAATGCAAAGGATATTCATAAAGAAATATTTTGTTTACGTTGGGAAGTGTTTGTCCCGCAAAGCGATTCGAAACTGGGTCGAGAAATTCTCTCAAGGACGTTCGAAACAAGAGGACCTGAATGTGGGAAGCTGAAGAATCTCCCTCGGTTAAAGTCTTTGACAAGAAACGGCTAGTGGAGACTGTAATAGATCGATGATAGTAGTCTCCGTGTGTAATTCAAACATTTTCAGCGTTTCACAAATTCTTGTTTATTACTGGAATGGCCAAATAACGACTTGTATTAAACTAATCAGTGGTTTCATTCTTCTGTAGGCCGAAATGGTTTCAAAATTGATGATTTAGATTTTGTGGCCGGATGGCACTCAAACACATCTGAACTCGACAGAGGGACCAAGTCAGCTTGTCTGCAGAAAGGCGCCCCTCCTCAGTTTGACAACTTGAACTGAAGACGTTCCCCTCCAGGTTGCAATCGGCCGGGTTAACATTCAGGAGCAGGGCACAGAGATCTTGTCTTCACCAATTACAAACAAAAGCATCCGATATTCAGGTTGGAGAACTTTATTGCAAGTTACTAGTTCAGGTATTCAAATCTACATGCAAGTAGTGTCGGTCTTTGAAACGCCTCCGTATAAGTTACGAATCTGTTACTCTCAAGGTTTATAATTTCGAAAGAAAGACCGACCATGCCCCCTGGTCCCCTCCTTCCAACGTTCTGGTGGATCCCTCTGTCTTAGAGTTAAATACAGAACTTGATGTACATCTCACCTACGTTAAATAATCCGACTGACTCAACAGAACTAAACTGATGTTTGAGGCAATAATTTAATTGATTCCAATTAATTAAAATTAAGGTAACTAAAGGTACCAAAGGCCGGTCACGGTATCCGAGCGGTCTAATGCATGCACTGTCTTCTCTCGCTCGGAAGCCGGGATCGTGGGTTCGAAACCCACTCAGGGGGATGTTTAGTTTGTGTGTGTGCGTTTTTCTGTGTTTGTGTACAGGTAGAGGCCTTGCGACGAGCTGATCACCCGCCCAAGGAGTCCTACCGAATGTGTAAGATCTAGAAAAACCTAAGTGAACGGAGAAGTTCATGGAGGTAGGCCTAGGCCCACTGGGGCTGTAGTGCCAAGGGGGGGGGGAGATACCAAAGTGTAACCCAAACTCGGATGGCAACACAACTTCCTTACGCAATAAGAAGCCCAGTATAAGGCTTCAGTGGATCTCCCGGAGGCTCTAGATGAGAGTACCCCTCCAGGTACGCTGTACCAGATGAGAGGGGAGTGTAAACAGTTTCTTGCTATTAAGAAATATGAGATATTCTGGAACGTCTCAGCCAGGAGTGTGTGCATTTATTTATAGGGGAGAAGCTTGGGGCTATTTTGAAATAACCACTGGCCAGACATCCTCACAATGAAAAAAAAAAAAACTTTACTTCAAAAACCTTTCGAATGCCTCTCAAATAGTCCGACTCATATAATGTGCATTTCAGGCCCACATATACTGCAATAAACAAAATGGCGTTTTCCGTAATCAATTCTGACACGAGTTCCTAACACTTAGTGACATTCTAAAGGAACGTGGTGTGATCGCAGTTGACATTCTCATAGCTTAATAAATTCAAATATGTCACTGACACCAAAATTGTCATTCTCGAGAAAATTAGGAAGCAGCGGTGTCCCTGTGTCTAAGCACAGCACTATGGAATTGTATGTGGAATGCATGTAAAGTCACACCTCGGCAACAGATGCAACGACTATTCAGTTTTACGGACCGGCTGATTTATTACCTAGGAATTAAACCCTTTGCACACAGCGGTGTGGCCCCCAAGACATCTAGAAGTAGTGCAGTAATTCCATAGAAAGAGGAGAAATGTTCAACTGATTTCGCTAATAGAAACTTAAAAGAGGTCACTAACTTTCATATTGATGACTTTGAATACTTACAAAAACGCGATTTTTGGATTGGATGATTGGATTTATTGTGCCTTATACATTCACTCAGTTCAGGACTTAGGAAATACAGTGTTAACATCATTGTACAAACTTTCCAGTTCACCTTTACACAGGCACTGGGATTCTCAGGCTTCACCAGTCGTATCCTGGCAACGGTCGCGTCTTCTGACTGTATCCTTTTATAACCACTCTGCGCGGATCCCATGGAAGACAGCCTGTACTGTTGACGAGGCGTGCTTGCCGCACCCTTGCCTACCAATGGATGTCCTATTGTCGCATGTGCGTATGTTGCGGGAATGTTTACTGGACCGTTGCCTAGCAATGGGATTACACATCACAATATGCTCAATATAACATGCATTTTAAGTGGATCCGTTGTCATCGAGGCTTGCCGCATCTACGGGTAGCAGATGGAGAGAGCCTCCAGATGTAGGGTGTGTTTCCATGGATAGCCTTCATAAGCAGTTGCGAGGAATTGTCAAGGGTCTCCAGCTTGTACGCTGGGGGATGGGTCAATAACTCTTCACCTCAGACTTGACTGGCTCTTGTGAACAAGGTAACAAAATTTCGGGTTCCATAAAATATTGCGAATCTTTCGTCTAGTTGAGCGAATATTAGCTTTTCAAAGATCTTACTCGGTGGAGTTCATTTGTGTTCTTGCGTATGGTGACTATTTTATAAATAGCGGTGTCGCTGGCTTCCCACCGCGGCGGCCCGGGTTCAATTCCGGGTCTGGTCATGTGGGATTTGTGGTGGACAATGTGGCGCTGGGGCAGGTTTTCTCCGAATACTTCGGTTTCCCCTGCCAATCTTCATTCCAACAATTGCTCCACAATCACCCTCACCTATCATCTGGGGCTGGTACAATAGGCCAGACGTGGCAGCAGTACAAGGGACTTAGTCCCACCCCACTAAAAGTAAAAAGTAAAGCTATCCCTGTACCAGGCGGTGAAGAACCAAAGGGTTGTGAGACGTTGAGGGTCCCACATTATCTAGACAATCGGCTCAAAGATGGCGGTAAGGTTGTCAATCTTACGCGCAGGCCGTGCTTTACTCCCCAGGAAAATTATTTAATTAATTCCCGGTACTCATTTCTGTTAGAGGCTGAGAAAATCCCAGGGTCTAGTGCGGCTGGAAGGATTAGATCAATTGAAACAATTCAATGACCTCGTCGGGACTTGAACCCGCAACCTTCCGGCTTGTAGCACAGCCACTCAACCACTATGCAACCTCGTACCCCCAGTCCCACCCCACTAGCAATTAAAAAGAAATTATAACCGCAAGTGTTCAATTGAAAGAATACTGGTGGTGGGTGTCAAGGGGCTTGACGCCAAGACGAACTGATTGGCGGTACATCACGAGTTTTAGAGTAACCCTAACTCTGCCTCTGACTCTGACCCTGGGCTGAGGAGTTACTTCAGGGATTGCAGCTGAGTAGAGCTCTTCAAGGAAGCCCGACAAAAAATAGCGCTATAGTTGAGTCGATAAGAATTCAGTTGCGGAACACTCGCCAGCCAGTAACGATATGAAGAATCTCCGTTGTTAGAAGCCGATGCTATGTAACGGCTGTTGGACACACAGCAGGCTGGGAAAACTTAGCGTGTAGTAATTTGTAAAGTGTGGAGATCAGCGATAGCGCTGTGATTACTTATACTTCTGAGCGGTGTGTACAAGTGGATAATATCTCCAATTCACCAATACATACTCCGTCTACAGTCTCACACACACCCCTAAATAATGATATTATTATTATTTAATAGAGGTCGTTATAGCGCATGAAAGTATTTACATTAAATTAAATATATCAAATATAATCCAGTGCATAGAACTTTTAAGAAAATTATCATAAATACCCAAGTATAACTCTCATATACGGCCATTTTAGGTGGCATCAGAATACGTACGTGTATAAAAGGAAACTGCACACATAGATCTAGACCTCATGCTTTAGCCCTTGTCTACTGTCGTCTCTACGGATGCAGTAGAAATGTTTGCTTGTTCACCATTAAATCCATATGGGTAAGCACTTCAAACATGACTCTCATTTTAAGAATTGCCACTGTTTTATTAACCTCAGAAAATAAACTACTAATCTCTTCCATAGTACACAATAGGAATCTCGCTTAATATGATCTGCATTTCAGTCTGAGTAAAAGAAGAATGTCCCACCATTTCCCAATAGTGAGATCTAAATATCCTTGGTTGTCAAGAATACAAATTATATGTTAGTCTGGAAGTATACGGGTAACAGAATAACTGAATAATTGCATTGGCAAAACATCTTCAGATAAACAGATATCTTGGTTACAGTTTATTTATACCGGACATTGTCCAGTTTCAACAATGTATTTATTATACACATTATTTCTCATGATCCTTTGTCATTATTCCGGCAGATATGTTCATGTTGTATTGTTGACGTTGGTGGCACGAGCAGGAGCTACAAGCTTACCTGCTCTCTTGTAATGGATTATAAATCCGTTGTAATACAAAGCTAATGAAGACGGGTATTAAACTGACTTACACGCTTTCGCCACGATGTGGTTTGTGTGTTACATTATTGTAATGTATTGTCACGTTTTAGAGTGTGACTATATACGGGGTTTGGATGGGTGAATGGATTTATGGAACAATTACACACACGACTCGTAGGCACAAATAGTTAGTGCCACCGTTAATCACCACAGAACTGTGAAGCCTTTTTCCAGCTTTTCCTTGGCAATGATTTCTAACAGTGGAGATTCTTCGGCTTCACCTGCTGAAGTCCTCTCTTCACAGATTCAGGTATAGAACTGACTGAACTGACTCGGTCGCCCCGGTTGTCCTTGTCAAGGACCAAACACCACATTTCTAAGGGTACCTCTATTGTTGCGCGTCCATTCGTTGCTATAGGAACGTGTTTACCAATCCATTGCCTAGAAACGGGCCTGGTACATTTGCTAGTTTCGCGGTCGTCCGAAATATGGAAGTATACGGTCTCATCTTCAGCACTCGTTTTGGACCCATTACGCGGTGGAATGAAATTGTGTAACTCCAGCCGTTGCTCTTTAGCTCTACACACTGAGGTACAGCAATCATAGAAGAGAATTTCGAAAATTCCTCCATTTAAAAACTCATATCCCTATGTACTTTTCAGTATATATATATATTTTTTTATTGCTAGTGGGGTGGGACTAAGTCCCTTGTACTGCGGCCACTTCTGGCTTATTGTACCAGCCCCAGTTGATAGGTGAGGGTGATTGTGAAGCAATTGGTGGAATGAAGATTGGCAAGGGAAACCGAAGTACTTGGAGAAAACCTTCCCCAGCGCCACTTTGTCCACCACAAATCCCACTTGACCAGACCCCGAGATCGAATCCTGTCCGCCGAGGTGGGAAGCCAGCGACTAACCGCTTGAGCTATGGCGCGGCCTTTCAGTGTATATAAAACATAAAATGATTACTTTTTTCTGTATACAGTACAAAATTAACAAATTGGAATCCCCCGAATTCCATAACCAAATTGAATGGAAAGTGATATATAGATTGTTAATACAGCAACCAGTGGAAGCCCCCTGAAACAACACAGATATGCCGGCGATGTTCCGGAGAGGGGTATAATTTGCAGATGTCATTACAGAGGTCAAGCCAAGTTGAACAAGCAGATAATTTTTTCACATCACGCTGCGGTGACGCGCCCACTGAATCGACTATTGAATCTTGTAAATATTAATGGAAGGGCGGGGCTGTTAAATTCATTTCAACATTCAAATACAAACTGTCAAATGAGGTACAGAAGACAAATGTTTATTTTTTACTTGCACACATCATTAAGAATTATTGATAAGTAATTTGCCCAATCGCCGGTCACGGTAGCCGAGCGTGCACTGTCTTCGCTCGCTCTGAAGCCGGGATCGTGAGTTCGAATCCCATTCAGGGCATGGATATTTGTGTGCGTTTTTCTGTGTTTGTGTACAGGTAGAGGCCTTGCTACGAGCTGATCACCCGCCCAAGGAGTCCTACCGTATGTCTAAGATCTAGTAAAACCGAAGCGAAGCGGCGAGTTTCATGGAGGTAGGCCTAGACCCAAATGAGGGCTGTATCGCTAATAAAAAAAATTGCCCCAACAAGTTGCCTATGAAAAGTGTATTTGGAAATGATCATCTAAATAGCGTTGCAAGGAAAATCAAAGCAGAAAATATAAAAAAGGACAAAAGTCCTGATTCTTTATATGTAAGCAGTGTCTGTCTTTTAGCGCACTCAATTTTACTTGTTATTTCACAACATGTTTCGGCACTACAGTGCCATCATCAGGTGCTCCATTTACGTCAATCTATTTCATTGCTTGCCATTACGTCACTGTAAAATTTAAAAAGTATTTAAAAATGTTCGTCAATTATAATAAATATATATACTAAAAACTTGTTAAGATTATTTATCTTATCTGTCCCAATTCTAACACCACGCATAATTACACCACTATGGGAGTTGTTCCTCTTATTCTCTGTGTATCGTGTGTCGTGTTGCGTGTTCCCTGTTTGGTTGTGGGTGTTGTAATCCTGATGATGGCACTGTAGTGCCGAAACATGTCGTGAAGTAATAAGTAAAATTGGGTGCACTAAAAGACGGACACTGCTTACATATCATGGACGAAGATCAGTGCAACAGGACACTAAAATACAACATTATGAAAAGTCCTGATTGATGATAAAAATAATTAAAAAAATTACATGTCCATGATGTTTGGAAGTATATAGATTTGAAAGGTAAAGTTCTCCCTGTGCTTAACTAATTAAGCTCTACACCATGAAGGCGTATGGGGGAGTGGATGTATAGACCCGCGTTTTCTTTACCTCGGCACTAGCTGGAGGTGAGTGGTCAGTTTCACGCCCCGGGGAAGTAAATAAAACTTAGGGAAAATGAATTCCATAATTCTGCATACCATTCGCAGTGGCCACGCTGGCTAAGATACCAAACATTCTTCGCCTATCAGGCATTAGGATCGTGGGTTCGAATCCAAGTGTAGGCACGAATGTCGTCCGCGTTTCTTCTGTGCTTGTCTTGCCCTGTGTATGTAACGGTCTTGCGATAGGGCGTATCCTGGGTCCAAGGAATTCCACCATGGGAACATGCCAGAGGGCCTAATAGGACAGGTGGAAGAAGAATAAGAAGAATTTTACGTGTAATGGGGATGATTAGAACAAAGAACATCAAAATATACTAATGAAAAGGTCTCTATTTTGCACTATAAGCGTGTCTCATCTCGTTTTTCTTCTTCTGGAACCCTGAAGTCTGCTAGGAGAATTCCTGAAGCCTGAGGAAGTACGGCCACAGCCACCGCCGTATAAGAACTCAAGCCTTGTAAAAGAACCGGTTCTGCTTGTTAGCATATCTGTATGTTAGTGTCATCATCACTCGATGAGCGAGAACGAGATTTGCGAGATAACATTGGATTCAGACTCATAACACATCTGTTAAACAATGTCGCAGATCACGCATGTGCGTCAACAAATGCGACCTCCTCAAAATTCGCGTTTATTCAATGCGTTTCATGCAAAAACTTTCCCCTGTCCCTAAGCACCAATTCAACGAACTTGTGTAAGGTATAGGGAAAATGGACCGATCGCGGTGGCCGCGCGGTCAAAAGCACGAACTGTCTTCGCCCGCTCGAACTCTGGGATCGTGAATTCGAATCCCACTCGAGACATAGATGTCGGTGTGTTGTACAAATTGGAGGAAGGTGTTATTTCAACATGCCAATGTCTTAAAAATGATTAGTTCCAATTCGCTGTTCATGCAAGTATGCATACATACGCCTACATAATCCTACACACCTATATATGTACACGTACATATATATATATACACGTACATACGTGTATTTGTGACATGAGTTGTTTCTAAAATAAAACTCACAAGCTTTTAGTGGCCAGACTACTGAATTCTGCATAGCCTATTCTTACTAGCTGTTGTTATAAACTAAATTTCCAAACATAAATCCTTAATTTAGTTCTTTCACATGCCATAACTCTCTAACACTTTTGAAAGACAGACAGCCTTTCTCAAACTTACGATTATCCACCAACGACAACAAAACCACCACCATAACCTCTGTCATGACGAAGATAGTGGATTATAGAAATGTACAGTTTCGTATTCCTGACTGTCACATGAAACAAATTTAAATACACACCTGACGAGTGTGTACAATACTTTGTTTCAGCAAGAGAAGATTTGAATAGATTAGAATGATTGATGTGAAGGTCAGCAGCATCTGGTTTCTGGTCATGTGTGCTGTAAACATTCAGCGATCCATCAGAACGCAACAGACTGAAGCAACTGTTCACTTTTGCGACAGCAAATGTCACAACAACAGGTTGATCAAGCGGAGGTACAACGGAAAACACGGAGAGCTGAGAGAAAGGTCAGAAGAGCCGCGCCATAGCTCAAGCGGTTAGTCGCTGGCTTCCCACCGCGGCGGCCCTGGTTCGATCCCGGGTCTGGTCAAGTGGGATTTGTGGTGGACAAAGTGGCGCTGGGGCGGGTTTTCTCCGAGTACTTCGGTTTCCCCTGCCAATCTTCATTCCGCCAAATTCTCCATCATCATAATCAGCGTAAGGCTGACAACCTTGCTCCCATCTTTGAGCCGATTGTCTAGAAAATGTGGGAACCTCAACATCTCACAATCCTATGGACCTCCACGGCCTGTTACAAGGATATCTTTACTTACTTCTTACTTTTATATGGTAAATATTTGTATCTTTTAGAAGTCGCTAGTAGCTATCAATTAAGAAACGGCGTTATACGTTTTTTTATATCCTGATCTAAAACGCGAAATGAATGTAGAGAGATGGACCATTAAATTTAAGCCATTTCATTTGCATCATAGAAACGGCTGAGTGCATGTGTACTTTCACGTGTCTGATAATTGGAAAACAATACTTTATACAAAAGGAAATTATTCTTTAAGTCCATTAATTGTCTCTTAAATTAATTTTTTATCAATCAAATTTCTGTGATTTATTGTGTTTTAATAAATATTATTATTAATGTAATTTTGGAACAGTGTGTAGGCTATGTCATTTTAACGGTTTTCTGTTTTCCATTTTCATTATTTCCTCAGAAGCACGTTTTCTCGTCTTTCTTCCATCCACAGTTTCCGCCTAATGCATTCCGCAGTCCGTACACAAACAGCATTTTAATTCACAAAGCAAACACTACCCATGACATTGAAGTCTTGTCCATACATCGCTAAATTTAAAGGGGCGGAAAGAAAATCTTCATTTACATTAACGTAGTTGGGAAATTGGAAGGGAGTTGAACGAAGTTAGTTTGAAGTTTGTGTTACGGATTACTGTAAGTAACCAGCCTTGCTGATGCTCTTCGTAGAGGACGAGGAAAGAATTGGATTTGAGCTCCTCACCGCCGTCATTACGAAGAGCGGTATTCTGGGAAGTGACGTCAATACCCCAGCACACTGAAGTCACAGAGTAACGTACTACCTGAGGCCGTGCCACAGTCGCCGGCTTCCCACTGCGGCGGCCCGGCTTCGAGACCGGGTCAGGACATGTGGGACTGGTGGTAGACAGAGTGGCGTCGAGGCAGGATTTCTTCGAATACTTCGGTTTCCCTTGCCAATTCTCATTCCACCGACTGCTTAACACTCATCATCAACTATCATCCGGGGTTGATAAACTAGACCAAACAGGGGCAGAAATACCGAGTGGACTCAGTCTCAACCCCTCCCCCCCAAAATAGGCGTACTGCCTCCATTTCCAGTGACGAAGTAAGCAACCGGTTCTGCTCGCTACTGGCTTCTTTCTGGTTGCTTCCTTCGGTTACATTTCCATCCTGAAGATGGATGCACTACGTTCCTCTGAAATGGCTGCACTGTCGGTGGAAGGCCAGACTTCCTTGCCGGCAGTTACAGAAATTTACGCCGGAATAGCCATAATAATAGGCTTAATATTGTTACATGTAGCAAAAATCATCTGTTTAATGCGTATCGAAGGAACTTCCCTCGAGGGAACAGCGGTCCGAGCGCCTGAAGCTGAAATGTCAGCTATATAATGTAGATAACAATGTTAGGAAAATCACTATACAGTCCTCACCTACATGGGCAACTTTTCTTTTGTCATTAGCAAGAGCAATAATTTTGAGTTGCCCTGTAATTTCTAGATTGTTCTTGTCGCGGTGTTCGAACCTACATTAGCATAATTTATCTACGCCTCTACGGCCCCTTGTTGGACCTTGGCCGCTTTTTCAGTTTCTTGATCTTTTACGCAGTGCGTAGGTTCCCTTTGGACGGGGATCAGCCTGTCGCAAGGCCGCTACCTACACACAGGACAGCACAAACATAGAATAAACGTACATAGACATCCATGCCTCAAGTGGAATTCGAACCCAAGGTCCCAGCGTGCCCTACCTCAGCCGCTATGCAGTATCCTCTCAGAAGAGATCCGCGGTGAAGCGGCTATAGAAAGCCTTTCCTGTTGCGCCCAATAATCCCCAAGAAGCTACCCCTACCCACCCCGACGGTTCCAGTACATTGTAACCCGGAGACCACCTATTGTTATGTTGAAGATTTCGGAAAGCAAAGACTACATGCGTTTCCATAATGCGGGCGCAATTGTAGCTGTCAACTCAAGCAGCTACAACACAACACGAAATATCCGCTGTAATTTTATTCTTCCGAATGTTAACATGAAATAAAGCATCGAGCTGTTGTCTGGAATAGCGTGTTTTGAAGTTTAATTTATTCAAAACTGGATTGTAATTACTAGGAAAATGGGACTGAATAAATAGACTGCAGCATAAACTTACAAATGTTCTCTGAATATTTTCTGCTTTATTGGAATCTGATGAAGTAAGGTTATTCCATATGAGACACACACACACACACACACACACTCAAGCTCTGGCATAATTAAGGCGGTATATAAAAAAGTTTAGATGTAATGAGAACCTAACCTGCCTACAAGACGATAAAAATGCAGTTTACTATGTAATAGAATTTAAAGATCTTTTTATAGAGTCGGGTCTTACGAGTAAGCCGTCGCCAACATAGCAACTAAATATGATACTGTTAAGAAAACAGTCTTCTGGGATGTGACACCGTGTAGATGTGGTGTTAAT
Organism: Cryptotermes secundus; assembly: GCF_002891405.2. NCBI lineage: Eukaryota > Metazoa > Arthropoda > Insecta > Blattodea > Kalotermitidae > Cryptotermes > Cryptotermes secundus. Next base: position 53,758 of record NW_019734352.1, read on the forward strand.
CGACGTTTCGGTCTGCTTGTACCGGTTCTCATTGTCTCTTTGTTTGCGGATTTTCTTATTTTTCCTTCTACCCTGAAGATAGAGGCGATACGTTCCTCCGAAACGTCGGTTAAACACTACATCTACACGGTGCCACATCCCAGAAGACTGCTTTCTTCATAGTCACGGCCGTGAAAACCTCAAATCTTACATGATACTGTTAGTTTTACTAGTAAAGTAAATTATATTCTTATTAAGAAATTTAATTCTCATATAATTTTCAATGAACAAATTGTGTAACGAATCCATAGTGGAATGCAGCAATTTACAACCTTCACCACACTTGATGACATGAAACGTTTTTAGATCATCAGCAAACAATCCGAAGAATAAATTTTGGCATAATAATGATAATAAAATTATCAATAAACTCTTGGAAATTTTTTTATGGTGTGAAGAGACTTAATTTTCGTTTTCCACCGAAACACCTAATTCAAGCCGTATTTCGCATGAGTATGCTTCTGTTGCATGGAACTCTATTCCTATTACCGATTCCAATAAACTGGAGTGCATAACAAGAAAATTTTCTGCCTTTTAGTGCGTAGAATTTCCCAGAATATTCAGCACCAAACTGATTATTTAACATAAAATTTAAATTTAAAGACCTTGAGTATGAAGCATAGTCAATTAGGACCTTTTTCTTAATAAATATTTATAATGGCTTTAAATTTTACCCCTCTGTTCTTAAAACAGTTGGTATTCGCGTTCCTACACGGAACATAACGGAAAATTACTATGCTCAGTTGCTCTTCCGGGCACTCACCTTCAGCTAGACGTGCTTCTGCTAATGCAGTTTGTAGGTCCACAGATACTTTTAATAACACATTATATTTAATCTTAATTAACCTGATATAATTTAGCTGCTTCCTTATTTGTTTATTAAGCGGCCTCCCTAGTCTAGAGGTAACGTTCCCACCTCATGGCTCGTAGTACGCGGGTTCAAATACCCGGTGGAGGTCGTCGAACTTTTAAGGGCGGAAAAATTCAGGGAACAAGTCCTCCGGGAGGGACTTTAAGCTGTGTGTCCCGTGTCGTAACTTTACGGCACGTAAAAGAACCTCATATCCCCAAAGGGGATCACTGAGCCAATTTCCAGGACGTTTCCCGCCCAACAATAGTCTCTAAGGCCTCCGATAGATGGGGGAAGCATTATAGAAACCGCTAAGCAAGTGGCCGAACTCGCTTGCTCGGCGGGACTGATGGTAAGCACCATTTATCGGTAGGGTAAAGAGACTGGTAGAATATCATAGAGGGAAGCACAATAGATCAAACTGGTCGCGGTGCATGGGGAAACCCACCCTCTCTAAATAACTAACTAACTATTTGTTTATTGCTTTTTGTTCGCATATTTGCAGGTAGCAAATATTTATATTCATATATAAAGACATAAATTTAATTGAATTATTATAAATATCTTGGTCTAATACCTGATCAGATCCAGAAGCCTGATATGACCACTGTCTCACATGCACTAAACAAAACTGGTGACACAATACTTCACATAAGTTCTACCGCAGTGACTAGAGGTCTCTCTGATTCCAACTGATAATTGCAGCAAACATCTGCGATTTTATTTTTTTTTTCCTTGGCACTACAGCCCCAGTGGGCCTAGGCATACCTCCATGAACTTCTCCGTTCACTTCGGTTTTTTTCTAGATCTTAGACATACGGTAGGACTCCTTGGGCGGGTGATCAGCTCGTCGCAAGGGCGATTTTAATTTAGGTTATCAAAATATCAGGGGACTTCGAACCAAACACTACGAGTTTTTGGTCAGTGTTTGCATTATAAACATAACATTTATTACATTACAAAAGCTTGCCTAAATTTCATGATCTTTTGTCACAGTCTGTTTTCCAGCCTTTGTGTGGTGTTCTGTTCTGGTATAAATTATCCAACTACAAACACAACTTGTAGAGTTGGAGCGCTCACTGGACTCTCTAAATGTGTTCATAGTTTCAAAAGGAGAAGGGACCTCGAAACTGCTAAAGATGTAGAGAGACTGTTCAATTTCCTTATTAAAACCGTCACAACACAACTATATTACGGTCAGTGCCTAGTTTGGCTCTGCTATATGTTTCGGCTATCAACAGCCATCATCAGGCAAATACATGGCTAAACATACATATATACACCACTGAACTGCAGTACTAATAAAATTGGATACAATAATATTAATTATATTAAAATACTTGGCGTAAATAAATTACATTTCACAGGATGCATGAAACGAAAATTATAAAGACTGTGTTTTGTTGTGTGCGTGTGTGCGCGCATGCTTGTATACGTTTGCTCTTTTGTGAGCGAATTAGAAATCTCAAGTCAGAATAGCCAGTGTATCGGCAGAGGCGGAAATGAACATCTCCAGTGCAATAAACTACAGTGTTTTGGCCACCCCAAACCGCTTGGTTTCTAACCTATAAAGTCACGCAGTTCTTCGTCATGTGACATCCTCAGTGCCTCTTATCTCATTATATTTAAATCCGAACAATTTTGTGAGCAATTAACTTACGTTCTTTACACACACTGAGAGGCCACTTTCACAAAAATGCGAAGTAACTGATAAAATTTTGTTTTATAATTACTGACCTCCACCGTTTAAAAAATCAAATTGAAGTATAAAACTTCTGATCAGAATAACAACAAGCTAAATAACTCAGTTTTAGAAGCTGACAATCGTTCGGCTAATCGAACGATCTGATTAATGAAAACACTTTCAGAATATTCTCTTATATTAAGCGATTTATATAAGCGGCAATTGGCACACGTACCTGTTGGCGACTGTTCAACAATCAAAACACGTGGAAGTAGCTGCAATAGTTCAGCGTAGGTAAGGTGGCTCATGCAGCATGAATGGTAACTTCATTTACGACGTACTATGAATCAATACAACATAAGAGATACAGCGTTTTGTTAATGCCAATCGAATTGTGATAGAAGAGTCAATTCCGAGTTTCAGTTAATTAAAAAAGCTATTACCCTTGCAAAAGAGGGCAGTTTCTTTTCCTGTTTTAATGCCTTCAGGCGAAGCAGAATCATTTTTATCTGGTGTTGTCACAGGCAGTAAATTTCTAATGTCATTATAGCAGTATATTCTTCATGGTACATTGTTTCGCTGACTATAACACAGCCTTCCAATGAATAAACTTTCTCTCTCCAAAGCTTTCTCTATGGACAAAACGTTTTAAAAGCTTAAAAATATATTTTTCCCTATATGAACTTGTTACTCCTTTGATTTCCACTTTAAAAATTACAATTCACACAACATCGAAATGTACAGGTAATTTGTAAAGTGCACAAAATGTAAAAATACAGTGTAACCTGATAATCCGAACTAATTAAATCACTGGTATGTTCGAATTAATGAATCGTTCGGAATACTGGTTTAATATTCTTATTTTTTTTAGTAAAACTACTTATTCAAAAATTTTTAGGCACATTTCCTACGTGAACAACATAAAGTGTGTAAAGTATTATACTCTTTAAAATATAGTCACAATCATATAACCAGGTTACATCTGTCACCACCCAGACAGACAGGGCCATTAACACATAATACTGTGTTTCACGAGAACTAATTTTTACTGCAAGGCAGTAAAACTATGATATGAAATTTATAGTTTTTGATATGCAGGTTTTATTTTTGTGGTACACTCAGTCAGCTGGGATTAACGTGGATTTGGATTACCGAGGTTCCATTATAATTGCAAGAGCCGGGGCAGCGTAGTCGGTATAGTGACTGGCTACAGGCTGGAAGACTGAGGGGTCGGGGTTCAAGTCCAGGTAGGGTCAAGAATTTTCTGTCCTCCAAATCAATCCAGACAGACTCTGTGGTCCACCCACCCTCCCATACAATGTTTACGTGGGGGTTAAGCGGCCGGGACGTGAAGTTGACCACTCACCTCCAGCTAATGCAGAGGTCAAGAAAATATGGCTCCATACATCCACCTTCCCTATACGCTTCATGGCGTTATGCTTAATTAGTTAAGCACAGGGACAACTTTACCTTGACCTTACCACTGTAATTGCAATTCTGTGAGTAATATTGGTTTTAAAGTTTATTCATAGGGCTATCTAATGTAGAATATCGAAATCAATCTAACATATAAATCGAACTAAAAGCAGACTAATTTAACTGTCGTGACAGTTTCCGTTTACTGGATGTGACTGTTATAGAACCATGACTCGGTTCCGCCGAAAAGTCATACATAGTGACACTTCCCCTGCAATGGACAGTATGGTCACGCTGCCATAACCAGCTGTTGTAAAAATTTAGCAGCCTTCTTCCTCACTGGATATAACGAGTGTAACGCCATGACTCGCCGGTCACGGTAGCCGAGCGGTCTAAGGCATGTACTGTCTTCGCTCGCTCGGAAACCGGGATCGTGGGTTCGAATCCCACTCAGGGCATGGATGTTTAGTTTGTGTGTGTGGGTTTTTCTGTGTTTGTGTACAGGTAGAGGCCTTGCGACGAGCTGATCACCCGCCCAAGGAGTCCTACCGAATGTCTAAGATCTAGAAAAGCCGAAGTGAACGGAGAAGTTCATGGAGGTAGGCCTAGGCCCACTGGGGCTGTAGTGCCAAGGAAAATAAAAAACCATGACTAGGATACATGAGAAGTGTGGTGCCATTTTTCCCACGCTTTATGTAATCACTGTTTCGATATAATACATCGCGGTATTTATCCCACGCTACATGTAACGGTTTTAGGACTTGCCTTCGCACTCTGAATCTCATTTGTTGCAACGGTGGGCGCCACACAAAGGTCAGAAATCTACCTCGTATCTTACCCTTCTGACATAAACGACAGAATCGGTAGGACATGTAAACCAGATATTGTAACGTGGACGGACGTAGCGTTGCTAGGCAACTGACCGTTAAACAGCTCGAGACCCAATACACGCAAGGAAGGAATGAGCGTGCGGAGTTTTCTATGCAGTCGGAGCAATGACCTTTGTTATGCAATCGCTCGGTAAACACATTAGTTGGACAGGTAGGAGGCGACGAAAAGGGAAGTCTCAAATCTGAGACAGTAAAATATGGTCGCGAGTCCCAAGGGACTCGAACCCGAGAAAGAATGCACTGGCAAGGTCCAGCAGCATATATAAAAGATTGACTCGTCCTCTAGTCAGAGATGGCGCACCACAGAAACAAGGCCGTAACTGTCAAACAGTAATAAATATCTGGTCATGAGCCCCAGATGGGGTTGGACACCAAAGACTGACTGACTGACTGACCGTCAGTCGCAATGTGACTTGAACTGCGACACGTTAGAACAATATAGGCTGTTTTCTGCGTGGTCAGTGCGGAGGTTATATAACGACAGTTAGAGACAGAACAGAGGGGAGTATCTGAGAGTGTTTGAGTGTGTTTAAATAACAGTGAGAGTGACAGCAACGGGAAGTTCGTAGAAGACCTCTGAAGATTTAAATTGTGATCTGAAGAGCTTTATTGTGTGCAGTGTTTGTAGTGATCTGAAGTGCTAGTTCCTGTGTTTTAATTGCTTTACCAGGAGAAGACTAGTGTGTGCGTGCAACAGTGTATTATGAAGTGTGTGTAAATCAGCGATAGCGCTGTATTTGAGTGTAATTAAAAGATTGTGAAACCAAGCTGCTAATAAATCCAATCATGTGAACTAGAACCTGTCAATTCGTCACTCGTACCCCCGTACACGTGACAATATTTTAATTAAGAATGTATATGAGAGCCCCCTCCCCCCGAAAACAAACTGTGACGTAAGATACGAGTACACTGACATAGTTCATCGGTGTTTCACCAGTCCCCTATGTGTCTGGGTTTTGAAAGGAACACAGCTATGCATATTGACGTACAGGGATAGTGTTACATGGGCCTTGTCTCTCGATATCATTATTGTCCCGTGAACTAAACCTTTAGCGGATGTTGCGGGAACATGCATCAAACACGCATGACTGAGCCATGACGTCAAACATGAACGCAGCAATAGCAAAGTAATATACAACGATAATCAGGTCCCTCATACAAGCAATAACTTCAAACACAATTCCAACACAACTTGCTTCCGAAACGACTATTTTATATTCCGGAAAGTCATAAAATAAGTTGTACCTAAACTGGACGACAAGAATCTTAAACTTGCATTCGACGTGTCGTGGCACCAACCATAATCGTTTTCTTGCAGTTTTAATTCCACTTCGTTGTACAGGAGAGGAGAGACATAAATATCTCTGTGCACTTCACAAAAGGCGTGCTACTAAGTAGCAGTGTAATTTACACAGATGCATAAATTTATGAGGCAGGCGGCAAGGTACTTGGTTGAGGCACTATGCTACAAGCCGGAAGGTCGCGGGATCGAATCCCGATGAAGTGGATTTTTTCAATTTACCTAATCCTTCCAGCCGCATTATGGCCCTGGGGTCGACTCAGCCTCTAACAGAAATGAGTACCAGGAATATTCCTGGGGGTAAAGGGCGGCCGGCACGTAAGACTGACAACCTCACCGCCATCTGTGAGTCGATTGTCTAGATAATGTGGGAACTTCGACGTCTCACAACCCCATGGGCCTCCACGGCCTGTTAAAGCAAGTGTCACGTAACTTCGAACAAGGCCAAGAGTAACCTTGAATGCGCAGAAGGAAAATTTCAGACAAGGGGGTGGGTTCGAGGGTGTGAGAAGTGACAGGTGGCCAGTTCTGCACCAAGCCACAGGCGATTCCACTTGGAGCAGAGAAACTCAGCAACTCCTAGGCAAACGAAATGAATAGTAGAAATTGCAGAAAATAAATCAATTCAGGAATTTCCTGGAGATCAAAAGTGTATTCCCTGAATGCTTATATCTGCTTCAAACTCGTGTAAACAAGTTTAGGTTACGTGCTGGGGTCAACATGACGTATAATCAGAAAATGACGGTAATAAATTATAGTTCATTTTGTGGTTTTATATTCAGAGTATCTCAATGCGTTAACAGCTTAACTGTGGTAAAGCTATATAACAATTTAATCTGCTTTAATGATGCCTCGAAATGTAATCAAGATATTGGAACCAAGAGAGAAGGGAAGTAAATGTATGCTTCATTTGCTTATATAAATATTCAGTTATATATCTATATAAATTTTGAAGTCTCACCCTACGAAAACAACATAAATTGAGGAGAAGAAAGAAGTTTTCTGGGATGTGGCACCATGTAGATGTGGTGTTAACCGACGTTTCGGAGGAACGTAAAGACTCCATCTTCAGGGTAGAAGGAAAAATAATAAATCCACAAGCGAAGAGACCGTGAGAACCGATACAAGCAGACTACCGATACACCAATACACCAATCCAATTCACTTGTATCACCGAGAGAGTTCTGGATCAGGTCCATACAGCAACCTGACCTTCAGTCGCCGGTGTAACCTCTTTCTGTGTTGAACTTGCTGACACGCCTTCTCTGTTCATGTCTGTAGCAGCGATACTTATCCTGAAGGGCGTGACATGATGAGGGCTTCCTCCATTCTGTGTGTTGATATCTCACTCGTTTTCTTTTAAGTTAAAAGCACACTCAGAAGGTTGTCTGCTCCCACTCTGTGCAGAATACTTCACTATCACATCTCCTACAAAAGTCCCAGAAGATTATTAAAACTGTAATTTTATCTGCTTGTATATACAAGAGCAAGGCTAGGTCTCTCGTGTGAAGGAAGCAACGTCGTTTGAGTGTGTTTATGGAAAGGATGTTGAAGCAGATATTGAGACGTAAGTTGGAGCATTACAAAACGAAGAGCATCATGACATGTACTCTTTACAAAGTACTATTGACGGATGAAATCAAAGCGGATGGAGCATGTAGCATGAAGTGCATGAGGAATGGAGTCTATTGGGGAAACATAAAGTGAAAAAATTACAAAACATAGAATGATAACATTGTGACATGACGGGCAGAAAGACGGAATGGTGGAGTAGGAGCAGACGTCCACTGCTGAGCAACGGATCGGAAATCACGTTCCCTTTACAATAAACAGCAACGAACGAGTCGTTGCCAGGTAGCCAGTTGCTAAACATGAGACGATTCGTAGCAACGGATAACACAGAATAACAGAGGGCAATAAACTGTTGGACATGGTGACATATGAGGGCCGCGTGGCCGTTATGAAAGGGAGTTGATTCGCGCTTTGAAAACAGCGAGAAATTAGTATGAGATTCTTCAGAGGGACTCGTCAGATAGACATCGTTGAGAAGGAGTAACATATGTAAGACGATATAATTGACTGTAATTGTGAAGTAGCGCCAATAAACCCAGTCATCAAATCTAGAACCCATTGTTATTCGTCACGCAAACCCCGAATACGTGAAAAGAGTAAATTCGATTAAATGAATCTGTTTTCAAACTAAAGACTAAAATAAAATTTGCTCAGAATATGGCCCAACAGAGAGGTCTCGTGATTATTGTAATATTCCTTGGTGTTCTATAAGACTGTAGCAATTTATGGTTGGTTTTGTGGGAAAGTTTTATCTAAACGTCTGCGAAATATACCAGCAGAAGAAGCTTTGATGCTACCCCAGAAACCTATAGTTAAGGGGCAGAGATATTAATTTGACTGAATTTAATGAATATTCATATTATAGTTCAGATTAAAATTTTTTGAGAATTTTGTCAACTGCTGGCGACGGTCGCCCTCTCAAGAATTTTGCCAATTTGACCCTTACGAATTTCGTGCACAAAAAGCACAGATCTAAGGTACAGTGGAGATGTTCCTCAGTTCTTCGACCACATGATTCCATCTTCGAAATTATTCCAAACATTTTTTAATACTTAGTATTGGGTACCAGAAATGAAAGCTACAATCCATTCCAATTTTCCTTATTTCGGTTCAGTAGAACCCGTAGCTAAAATAGGCCTGTTCTACGCCTTAAATGGATCTTCAGTCACCTTTGCAAATTAAGTACTGTGTCTACGTGTATCTACCTCTCCGTCTATCTATAGCCTTACAGCCTTTTATAATTCATTCATCAGTAATCTGTCAGACGACAGGTCCACAGTCTCTTCCAAAACAGTTCCTCCACTTAATGCGATCTGGAGCTTTCTCCTTCAAATGAAAATATACTCTTCTGTCCCCAAGGTCATCCAGCATCTTCTTACGTCTTCTTCCTCGTCTTCTAGTCACTTCCATCCGCCCTTCCAGTTTAATCTCGCATACATGGTACCTCTGTTTTTGGAAAGAGACTATCCAGGAAAAGTGATAATGTGGTAGTTTTTCCATTTGCTTTCCACATCGCAGTACAACAGCCGTTCAAACCACTCTGGTCACGCCTGTTGCTATACGAACTTGAACCGTCTCGAGCACCGTTTGCTCTGTGCTTCAAGTCGCTGCTGATGAAGCTGCTTCCGGCATCAGTTTTTGGTTTTTGGTGTCTCTCTTCGTCTGATGCCTACCCTTTGACCTCTCCAGCAAGGGAGGCTCTGCCAGTAGCTACGCTACCGCTGGTATAGCTCTCAGGGTCCTTGGAATACTCAAACCCCCAACGAGGGGGCTTTTATAATTATGTACAGGTATTTCAGCATCCTGTTGCAACTGTGTAACTCAACGTCCATGTATTTATCACCCATCAATATTGCAACACTTGTTTATTCACTACTTAATTTTGAATTTAGTTTAACATTTTACACTCTGACACTACATGTTTCGGCCCCAAACGGCCGTCTTCAGGTGTTTTGATATGTTACAAATAGAAATTTTAATGGATTTTATCTTGTTTTACCTCAAAAAGAGAACTACAGCGTGTGATTTTAACACGGACTAACACAGTGAAGCAGTTCTAACATTACTTAATAAATATTTGTAACATATCAAGACACCTGAAGATGGCCGTTTGGGGCCGAAACATGTAGTGTCAGAGTGTAAAATGTTAAACTAAATTCAAAATTAAGTAGTGAATAAACAAGTGTTGCAATATTGACGGACGATAAAGATATGGACGTTAATTTTACAGCCTTCTGTTAGACTTCGGCCTCTTTTTCAATTTCCTGATGTTTGACACTGTTGGTAGGACACCTTCGAAGGGGATCAGCCCGTCTCAAGGCCACTACCTGAACACATCACAACACAAACACAGAATAATCGCACACAGACATCCATGCCTCAAGTAGAACTCGAACCCACAATCCCAGTGTTCGAGAATGCGAAGACGGTTAATGCCTTAGACCGCACAGCCACTGTGATCAGTCAAAATATTTGTACACGATATAAAACACACGCTATCAGGACCCATAATAAGGCTGTTTTATCGCGATATCCGCAGTGTAATTACTTTTGCGATAATATTTTTATCCGGAGTAAGTGAATACCAAGGTCAGAGATATTCAAAATGGCAATGAACACATAAAAAAACAGTTCTGTCTTTTGGGATATAACGCCGTGTAGTCTGGTGAATTTAAACTGACATTTCGGAGGAAAATGTCGCCTCCAACTTCAGTTCACGCTGGAGTCTTGTTTGACTTATTCTTCGACCCTGAAGATGAAGGTGAAAAGTTAATATTATTATTATTATTTAACTGCAAATGGGTTTACAACCGGTGGCAGTGGTACTACAATAAGACAACAGACAAATAACACACATAAACACGTTCAAACCAAACACAGCACATAAATATTAGTAGAAAATTAACATAACGTATAATAAACTAACAACAATGAATGCGCAATGTCGTGTTTTCCTTTTCCCTTCATTTCGCTTTACTACACTTACGTAATCCTCCCATCCCTAACACTTTTCACTTCACTTCACTTCACTTCACTTCACTTCACTCTACAGCATTTTCTTTGCTGATTTCCACCCTACCTTCACTTCGCCTCATTTATCACTTTCCTAACCCTTTTCCTAAAATTACTTGGTTTGAAGGAGACAGTCTCTAAAGCATCTGAAGGCAGTTGGTTCCAGATCTGTATGGTCCTATTTACAAAGAAGTACTTCCCGATATCTGTCCGTTGCTTTCTGTTCCTAATTTTCCTATCATGATCGACCCTGCTCAAATAGCATCGTCTTTGTAATCTACCACCTACAGCCTTCCAAGCCCGTTCTCCCGCGTATGCTTTGAGAAGAGCACCTCTGCGAGCCATCTTTCTGGGCTCTGTCAAGGTTTCCGAGCTCGAATCATTTCTATGATGTGCAAATTTAGCCGCTGTGTTTTGCACTCGGTCTAGCGCATTTATCTGTCCCTCCCTGTAAGGATCCCAGCACGCCGCCCCATATTCCACAACCGGACGCACTAAAGATGTGTATGCTAGACTTTTAGTTTTGCTATTTCCCTTTGTTAGAATAGGCATTGTAATATGAAGTACCTTCCAAGCTTTTTTCACCGTGTAATTAACTTGATCAGGCCAACTTAGATCGCTGCGTAAAATTATTCCCAGATATTTACAGCTGCTCGCTTCAGGAATTACTGTGTCCCCTAATGAATAATTTAGTGGTCCGTCACTCGGGCTCTCGTGAAACAAATTCCTTTTTTATTGCTGGTGGGGTGGGACTAAGTCCCTTGTACTGCGGCCACTTCTGGCCTATTGTACCAGCCCCAGATAATAGGTGAGGGTGATTATGGAGTAATGGCTGGAATGAAGATTGGCAGGGGAAAATGAAGTACTCCGAGAAAACCTGCACCAGCTCCACTTTGTCCACCACAAATCCCACTTGACCAGACACAGGATCGAACCTGGACCGCCGCGGTGGGAAGCCAGCGACTAACCGCTTGAGCTATGGCGCGGCCCAACAAACTGCCTTACTTTTAGTCGGATTAATTATCATCGCGTTATATGAACCGGAACTAAGCATAGTCATCAGAGCGTTCAGTAAGAAGTTGCGGAGGTTGAGAATGCATTCCTTCCAGGAAAGCATCTCCATTCTCGTGCCGTACCACTGCTACGTAGGAATACAGATTAGACCACCAGAGTAATTCTGACATCAGAGAAAGATTTCGATTACAAATATACTCGTACTTGAAGAAGCACCAGGACGCCAGCGAAATTGCAACAATCGTTTGGAAAGAATGGACAGAGCGCGCATCACAATTGGTATTCCTTTCGGGACAAAGGAGGGTGGCGAGATACAGGGCAGCCAGTGAGACGGAGGAGAGAACAAGGCAACCTTGAGATTCGTAGGAACGGGCCTTAAGAGCATAACCCTACATACTTCACCATGAAGATGAAATGTTGAAGTGACGAAACGAACAGAGATGTACAGTATAGAGAAAAGATGATCAGAAAGAAATGAACACAGACATGTACATAAAAAAACTACATTAAGAAAGAAACTGGGGAAGTAAGAAGGAGGACGAATAAAAATCCACAAAGACAAAAGAAGAAAAAAAAAAAAAACAAATATTATATGAAGACACGATGAAAAATCTTTAAGGAAAACAGAAAGTCTGAAAAGAAGGCTGAATAGAAGGACGGTAGGACAGATGAGTAGACAGGTGGACAGGTTGGTAGGTAGAGGGACAGACAGACAGATCTACAGGTAGATATGCAGATAAACGAGCAGATGGGCGAACATACAGACGGACAGATAGACGGACGGACAGAGAGACGGACGGACAGAGAGACAGACGGACAGACAGACAGACAGACAGACGGGCGGACGGACGGACGGACGGACGGACGGACGGACAGACAGACAGACAGACAGACAGATAGACAGATAGATAGATAGATAGATAGGAGACGTTTTAAGCTTGTGCTAATGCAATGCAGCTTAACTTCGATATTATTGATGAGCTCTAGTATCGCCCGCCACGGTTTCTTAGGCAGTCAATACTCCCCGTTGAGCGCGATAATGAACCCTGCCTCGCGTTTCAGTCCTCGTAATGAAATCCGGTAAAGCTTCCTATCTCCAGGACAAGATAGGCATAAGCTCACTTGGCAGTACCTAATTCATCATCTGCTATTCCAACACACTGACTTGGCTTCACCGCCTTCTGTAATATTTCAGATTTTCTACCACTGAATGTGGGTTTCTAGAATATTCTGTCTTCTCCCGTCGACTTCCCTGAGAGTTATTTTGATAAGCTCTTAACTTATCACTTTTTACTGGAGATAGAAATACACACAGAGCCTGACAGTTCACTTGTTAGACCAAGGAGACTACAGCTGTTTGTGCTGTGTCCAGAAAAAGAGAGACGGTGAAATAAGTAGAAATTCTTAGAGGAAAATAAATTGGAAGACCAATGAAGGAATAGAATGATGGAATTATGATGTATCTTGGGGGAGATATTTTGCGAGGACATGGAAATACTCAGGCTTGTGTTAGTATAAATGATTCTACAGGATCTATTGACATAATGTTCGACAATTTAAATAAAAATATCTGCAAATACTACAATTTCGCTAAACCTGCATGCATAATAATTTTGTACTCAACCGTCTCATGTTGAAACGTATGATAGGACAATACGTAGTGAATGGTTCGAGATAGCCCCCCTCCTGACTTTAATGTAACCGTCGGTACATATGAACATGTAACTCGCATAAACTTAGCTTTGTATTTGTAATCTGCAGCAGGAAATGGATTCTACAGACCGCTCTCAAATTGTACAGTTTGATAATTCTTCATTCACAGATGAACCTTCAATACACTGGATGCGACCCAGGCAGCCCCCCTTTGATTCAAAGAGGAACATAATTTGAATAGGCATTTTTACCGAGACCTAGAAATCTGTGCACTTCTTAACGAAACAGGGAGCAGTAGCATAAACATCACTTGCCCCATAAAATCTATCTATTTATCTATCTATATATCTATCTATTTATCTGTCTATCTATCTATCTATCTATCTATTTATCTGTCTATCTATCTATATATCTATCTATCTATCTATCTATTTATCTGTCTATCTATCTATATATCTATCTATCTGTCTATATATCTATCTATTTATCTGTCTATCTATCTATCTATCTATCTATCTATCTGTCTATCTATCTATATATCTATCTATTTATCTGTCTATCTATATATCTATCTATCTATTTATCTGTCTATCTATCTATATATCTATCTATCTGTCTCTATATCTATCTATTTATCTGTCTATCTATCTATCTATCTATCTATCTATCTTTGGCTATACAGCCCTTGTGGACCTTGGTAGTTCTTTTTCAGTTTTCTTAATTCTATACACAGATGGTAGGATTCCCTGGACGGAGGATCAGCCCGTCGCAAGGTCGCTACCTACACACACAACACAAACATAGAATAAACGCACGCAGACATCCATGCCTGGAGTGGGATTCGAGCCCATGATCCCAAACTTCGAGCTGGCGAAGATGGTTCATGCCTTATGTGAGAACCTCAAATCCTGCAAATATTACCTGTAGTTTGAATTATTTTCCTCACTCATAAGGATATTAATAAATGTTGCTGCCTAAATTACAATGAGAAACAGCTTTCCACGTGTTGCATTTCCTTATAGGAGACAATTTGCAGTCGCCCAGAGTACTATAGTTGGAACCACTGTGTGCCTCTCCTCTTGTCAGGCCCATGCTCAGTGCCTTGAAATTAGTAAGAGAGTCGTGAGGTCCTTTAGTCATGCAGAGCCGAAGATTTCTGGCATGGATTTTAACGTCATGTTGTAGTTCGGAGAAGAGAAATACTGAAGCTATGGAGGAACATACGTGTTCAGTTTATCTGCGCTATCCGCCTGCTTGGATCCTGAAGCCAGAGGCGATATGTTAGACCGACATGCTGGGCTTTCTCCGAACTTCATAGCTTCAGACACAGAAGAGTCACCGCTGTGACAGCCTCAAACTCGCCATCTCCAATAGATTTGCACGAAGGCCGCCAAGTGCAGAACCTCGATGCTGCCTACTGCAGGTTGTGATACGGCTTCAGAGCTTCGATCGTGATGTCAGGTAGTCCCAAAGGGAGCGGGATTCCTTTAGGAGAGTCCGAGCCGCCGTAGGCCTGTCCTCAGACCCGGATTTTCCGGTTTCACTCTGCTGAGAATGGCGGCCGTCTCCAGGGACCCACTCTGCCATTGGTTAGGATTTTGAAAGCCTGTCATTCCGCACAACTTTCAGGCTGGCCTCCTCCAAATGCCTTGGCTTTAAACTGAACTCCGAGAGCAATTCTTAAACTCTTTCATCAGCACACATGATATATGTTGCCACTCCTGACAGGAAAGTGTCATAGAAGAGAGGTAAAACGTCCCCATCAGGAAGCCTATATATCATTCATAGCGCACTGCATATTCAGAAGTCATGGAACCTAGGGGTAGACTGGGCAGGAATCCTGCTTCCAATTCGAGAAGTCTTGGCTAGAAATGCTTGCCCGGAGACAGACGACATGACGGATTTTTGGGGCTTTACGCTGCCCCTCTAGGACATGTCGGTAAGGTAAGAAAACGTAAAGCTATCCCTGTAACAGGCCGTGAAGGCCCATAGGGTTGTGAGACATCGAGACTCCCACATTTTCTCTAGCAAATCTGTTCGCAGATAGCGGTAAGCTTGTCAGCCTTACGCGCCGGCCGCATTTTACCCCTCAGGAAGTTTTTTGGTATTCATTTAATTTAAAGGCTGAGGGTCATAGTGCGGCTGGAAGGATTAGGTTAATAGAAAAAAAAATCCACCTCATCGGGACTCGAACCTACAACCTTCTGGCTTGTAGCATAGTGCCTCAACCAACTATGCTACCACGTGAGCCTTAGGCCACGGTCGGAATAGAATTTAAAACTAGGCCATGACAGATGCCACCCGTTTCCAATCTGTTGTTCAGTAAACATCCTGTCATTACGCGCTGTATACTATTTTGTATATAACTGAACTATTGAATGTGTCCACAGTGAAACTAAGAACGCGTGAGAGATTAATCTGAATCCCTTTGTATCGAGACTGTATTACCTACATCTGCAGCTTCCACAGAGAACACATGTAGTGGGACACCCATAAACTAATTACGTAACTTTTAAACAGCTGTACTGGAAACTATCTAGTCTGGCAATTATTCTGCACTTACTTCGCAGGCCTCAGGTTGTCCTTAGTCCAGGTGTTTACAACGAACAAGAACTAGTGGCACAACAAAACTGTTGGTAATGACAGTGCTCTGTATATGCATTCAGTCGGAGTCCCAGATGACTCTGGGAGTTAGAACAGAGTTTAAACAAAGGAAATTTACAGTTATCCATCTTTCCTCCATTCCCATCCATCTATTCAGCAAGAAGAATGAAACTGCAAAACGTCTAAAAACTTTCCCGGCTTCAGTACAGTAGAATTAAACCAATGGCACATGGATTTCTTTTTTATTTTTGAAGCGATGATAGTTTTGAGAAGTTCAAGGGATTCCCTGTTTTTAAGTAACCAGTAAGTTCATTACAGTATTCATAAAAGGATTCCAAGTCCCGAGAAAAATCACTTTAGTCCCAAAATTTACAATGCATTTCTCCATTTCAATGATATGATTGCATCTACTTATAAGCATCCGATAGGGTGTCTCCATTTTCAGAATGCATTTACAGCTTTCCCCAAGCGTGTTACGTGTTCTGTCTATCATTTCCGTTTCATCTAAACAACCGAATATCACTAAACAGAGAGCGTTAAGTATGAAGTTATTTAATGAGCATGTAATTATTTGAAATGTTTTAAATATTTGGGTAGCTTGTTAACAGATGATGGAAGGGGTACTAGTGAAATTAAATCCAGGATTGCCATGGAAAAAGCTGCATTTAGCAAGAAGAAGAATCTTTTTACCAGCAAATTGGACTTAAATTTGAGGAAGAAACTAGTGAAATGCTACATTTGGAGCATAGCTCTCTATGGGACTGAAACATGGACACTTAGGGCAGTAGATCAGAAACATCTGGAAAGTTTCGAAATGTGGTGTTGGAGAAGGTAATTATTTATATTTTTCACCTTCTTTGCTCATGTATCTTGTTACAGTGATGTGGTATATGTCCATTCCAGATCGAATTTAACGTCTGAAAATGTATTTATTAATATAAATTCATTATAATGTTTAGTTTTGAGGTTTTCACGGCGATGGCAATGAAGAAAGTTGTCTTCTGGGTTTAGGCACCGTGTATTCTTCGTTTTGGCCGACGTTTCGGAGGAACGTAGCGCCTCCATCTTCAGAGCAGTTGAATGGCTTGCGGAGAGCAGTAGCTGTAGCTACTGCAGAGTCTGCTTTACCGTTTCTCACGGTGTTGTCGCTTGCAGATTTCTTATACTTTTTCTTCTACCCTGAAGATGGGGGCGATACGTTCCTCCGAAACGTCGGTTAACACCACATATACACGGTGCCAAATCCCAGAAGACTGCTTTCTTCATAGTCACCGCCGTGAAAGCCTCAAATCTTCATGTAGGTTGATCTCCACTCCTCAGTAAGTCTTAATGGCGATATGCCTCAGTAAGCACAAAGCCAATCAGACCCTTATATTTATCTTTGCTTTAACACTTATTATATTTAGAATATACACTAAAATTCAAGCGAAAATAAAAGATACTAAACGTCGCATAGGTAAGTTCTGATATTTTTTCGAAACATTTTAAGTCGCATAATAAGAAACTTATCAGGTATATCATTGTGAATAAGTACTCAAAAATAGCTCAAGCGGTGAGTCGCTGGCTTTCCACAGCGGGTCAAGTGGGATTTGTGGTGGACAAAGTGGCGCTGGAGCAGGTTTTCTCTGAGTACTTTGGTTTCCCCTGCCAATCTTTATTACACCAATTGCTCCACAATCACCCTTACCTATCATCTGGGGCTGGTACAATAGGCCAGAAGTGGCCGCAGTACAAGGACTTAGTCCCACCCCACTAACAATACAAAAAAATATGTGTTCAGGTTCGACCTGTAAAAGAAATATATTTGCAGTATCTGGAAAAGCAAAGTTAATTACTCCATTATTACCTTAAATTGAGGAAAACATCCACTGTTCATATGTTAAACCAAAATTTACATTTTCTAAATTGACTCGTCAACAAGAGACAAAACTAAATTAATTGTAACAGTATCACATGAAAGAACGAGACAAATGAGAACTTTGCAAGTAACATAATTAATAAACAGCTATAAATTACTTTTAACGACTAAACATCCTTTGTACACATGCCGAAAGACATAAAAATAGCATTATGAACTCTAATACGATGCAAGGCTGGCTAGATCTGCCACAAAAAATATCGTAAAGCTCGCAGAAATTATGAGTACTATAAACGTTGTCTTGAAGCCATCACTGGTGCAGAGAGAACTCTCAACACGCCTGCATAAGACCGTAGCGCCACCGGTCCTCTGCTATGAAAGCCAATCATGGCGGGTAAGAAAGAGTGATAATAATAGAATTACAGCTTACTAAATGAAGTTTATGAGGAGAAGGGTAGGGTGAAGGAAATGACATCATAAAAGAAATGAAGGCATTTTGAAGGAACCCAGAGTTGGACCAAGGAAGCTGGGGAAGACGTGGATAGAATGGCTGCTGATACGAACCCAATGGGAGAACTGATTGGGCGTCCCATTAGGAGGTGGAGAGAAAATTAGTGACCATAGCAGGATTTAAGGCCTAGTAATTTCAAGGAGAGGAGT
>NW_019734352.1:72522-91392 GCF_002891405.2 Cryptotermes secundus
GGGCGGGAAACGTCCTGGAATTTGGCTCAGTGATCCCCTTTGGGGATATGAGGTTCTTTTACGTGCCGTAAAGTTACGACACGGGACACACAGCTTAAAGTCCCTCCCGGAGGACTTGTTCCCTGAATTTTTCCGCCCTTAAAAGTTCGACGACCTCCACCGGGTATCTGAACCCGCGTACCACGAGTCATGAGGTGGGAACGTTACCTCTAGACTAGCTCCATGAGTAAGTAAGTAATACTACATTCAGACAAAATATCTCGAACCGAATAAGGCGCAGACACTTAGGTCTACTTCCGCATGCAGAATTATAAGTAATTTATGTGAACAGTAAATACATGAAGCAAGAGCTCGAAAAATGTATCTTCTTACGAAGCTTCGATTCAGGTGCGCTTCGAAAATTGATTCGAAAAGTGCGCTTCGCTTCTATGTCTGTCCGTTTGTTAGTAACGGCGCCAAAAGTACTCGGTCGTCCTTAGAACAAATTCAATGATAGAGGTTAATGAGGAGCTTTGTAACTTGTACCTTCTCCAACTATATTGTTATTTATTATTATTGTTGGAGGGGTGGGTTTCCCCATGCACCGCGACTAATAGTCTATTGTGCGTCCCCCTTCGATATTCTACCAGTCGCCATATCCTGCGGATACTGGTGCTCGCTATCAGCCCCGTTCAGCCAGCGAGGCTGGCTGTGGTACCCGATAACTTCCCCATCTACCGGAAGCATTGGAAACTACTTGGGCGGGAAACTTCTCCAACTATAAATAGAATGATCAAGTCAAGGAGGATGAGGTGGGCAGGTGATGTAGCACGAATAGGGGAGACAAGGAATGCGTACAGGATATTGGTGGGAAAGCCAGAAGGAAAGAGACCACTGGGAAGTCTAAGGCATAAGTGGGTGGACAATATTAAAATGGATCTTAGAGAGATAGGATGGGATAATATTAATTGAATTGATCTGGCTCAGGATAGGGACCAATGGAGGGCTCTTGTGAACACGGTAATGAACCTTCGGGTTCCATAAAATGCTTGGACGTTCTTGAGTAGCTGCAGAATTGGCAGCTTCTCAAGAAGGTCCCAGCTCCATGAGTGAGCGAATTTAGTCTGTTAACTACTTTTCAGTTGTAGATGTTAGTCACTGCATGTTTGACATTCTTGGGGCAAAAATTGGGGGTGGTAGTTGGTTCTTTATTTCGTGTCTACTATTGCCCATTGATTCCGTGTCGCAGAGGTTCGAACGTGTTAATAGCTGTAAGCTGAAGTTCGTTCCAACCTTCCCTCACTTCATCTCTCTTCGGTCAAATATTCTCCTCAGCACCCTGTTCTCAAACACCCTCAGTCTATGTTCTTCCCTTAATGTCAGAGACCAAGTTTCACACCCATACAGAATCACAGAAAAAATTATAGCTCTGTATATTCTAAGTTTTATGGTTTTAGTCAGAAGAAGAGAAGACAAAGTGTTCTGGACTGAATGATAGCAAGCATTACCCGAATTCAATAAATTAGTAAATTAATCAATTTGGTTTTATCATGTGTTAAAAACCAATGATCGTCAAGCGAATCTTCTGTTTCTGCAATTTAGAAACTCACGTTTCAGTTCGATGTTCCAGACGAAATGATTTGAAATCCGAGAACAATGAATATGATCTTCCTCGATGTTGTATATGGAAATCAGATGCATAGAAATACTTTATCGGAACACTTGAATTCACTTCAAGATATATTTATTGAAAAATTCTGCTTTAAATCCCAGTGGAACGAGTATTTGCTTCATGAAGAGCTATCCAATTAGCCGTTACCTGAAACATATTATTTCTATCGATACACAACACAGTGTTACTTCTTCTGACACTCGATATTCCTCCCAGAACGATACACAGACCTGTATAAATGTGAAACAAATATCTCGCAAGCACTAACAACATTTCCTTCATTCTTTAAGTAGCTATGCAGAAAAATCCTTCACCTCGTGTCAACAAATTAAATGATCCTTTACCTTGTTCACAGAAGTCCTATTCTGTGGGCGATAAATCCAATCTTCACATATCCCAGTTCTTTATCACATTCTGTAATATTCGTATTATCTTGTCATCTACACCTTGCCTCCAAAGTGGTTTCTTTTCTTCACGATCCTGAAATAAAGTTTCAGTCGTGGTTATCATATTCCCCGTGCCTCTCACATATTCCACCAATTTCACCACTGATTGCCCTAATTACGGTAAATAATTAAGTAAGAAAGCCTCAATGGAATGCCCATCACACACTTCGACTTTGTGGCCAGGTCTGCAGCACCATAGCTCAAGCTGTTAGTAGGTGGCTTCCCACCGCGGCGGTCCCGGTTCGATCCCGGGATTTGTAATGGGCAAAGTGGAGTTGGGGCGGGTTTTCTCCGAGTACTTCGGTTTCCCCCGCCAATCTTCATTCCACCAAATTCTCCATCATCATACTCACCCGGGGCAGGCTACAATAGGCCAAACAGTGGCCGCCGTGCCGAGTGCACCCACCCCTCACTAAGCGAAAAGTGGCCAGGTCTATAAAGCTGTATTGCCTCGAGAAAAGCACAAATATGACAACCCTCATTATACAATATTTTTCAGCTTCCTATATTTTCTGTCTTTCTTAGGTCCAAATTTACCTCTCAGCTCTTTTTTTTTTTTTAGATATCCCTGTTCTTTCCTCAGAATCAAGAAGACTGTCACTCAAATAAAACAACAGGAAACATTCTACCTTCTACGAAACTATTTTAATATACAAGTTCTTTAATGGGAGACGCGAAGATAAAAGAATACGAAATGAACAGTAGCAAACTTTCTCTTGATTCAATCTGCTACTATCTTCTGTGTGTTCACCAGGAAATTGTGTATGTGCCGTGCCCTCACGCCGTACCCCTCCTCTAGGTTAATTGATGCTACAACTGAGGATGGGAGAGAACATGTACAGCTCATATTTACGTGACGATTGGTCGTTATAATACCTTGTATCAACTGAGAAGTTCAGGGGAAGCATTCAGATGAAATAGCGACGTGACTGTGAATGGTCAAATAGAAAAAAAGGATTTTGGAGTCAGTCAGCTATGGACTACTATCCCATCATCAGGAAGGAGAGACTGAGTGAAAGTAGAACCTCGGAGCCTGAAGAGACGGTATCCCTACCAAAATACAAATGGGTAAATTGGAGCAGAATTCGACAACATTACCGCTCCGCTGACCTGTTCTAGTCTTGTGTAGCTAAAAGAATATTTCATTTTTCTGCACGCGAAAACAGGAAATGATACGAATTTCGTATCGAGTTTGTTATTTTATTTTTACTGTTGTAGGCTCGTCTGTAGTCGTGATACTCAGTGCCTCATGTTCCGTTACTATGATATATGAGGTAGATTGCCTTAGAATTCAGTAGGCAGAAATTAAATTGCACATCACATCTGAAGTTCAATCCATCATCTTCGGATATTTCAAACATGACGATGATTATTATCGATATTTTGGTACTTTCGAATGAGAAAATTCCCTATTTATATAGCGTTTGTGCAGTTATCCAAGGGGCCAACAACGATTGTAATCAGGTCTACTATTACGGCAGCATAATCCGAAGATACAGCACAACAAAACCTGCTTTTTGACACAACCTGAACCACTTGCATTTAGCAGCGAGACTGAGATTGAGCGGAGCTTTGCTCCCACGTCTCGATTCCTCTTCGTAATGAAGTACTTACATACTGGAACATCTTCACTTTTGTAATTTATGTAATTATTTTGTATTCAATCCTTCCGTGCTTATTAATTATATATGCCTACCTTATCCGGGGCACGTGGTATTGTAGTTGGTTGAGGCACTATGCTAGAAACCGGCAGGTTGAGGGTTCGACTCCCGATGAGGTCATTGGATTTTTCAATTTACATAATCCTTCCAGTCGCACTATGTCCTTGTGGTCAACTCAGCCTCTAACAGAAATGTGTACCAGGAATCTTCCTGGTGGGTAAAGGGCGGCCGGCGCGTAAGGCTGACTTCACCCCCATCTGTGAGCCGATTTTCTAGGGAAAATATGGGAGCCTCGACGTCTCAAAACCTTATGGACTTTCATGGCCTGTTATAGGGATAGATTTTTATTTCTTCTTTTTTGCCTATTTTATCTTCATTAATATTTCACTGAAAGGAATCCAGAACGCAATATCGACCGATAGCTACCCACTACAATTTTGCCTGTGGTTCTGTATGGGCGTGAAACTTGGTCTCTGACATTAAGGGAGGAACATACACTGAGGGTGTTTGAGAACAGGGTGTTGAGAATATTTGGACCAAAGGGAGGTGAAGTGACAGGAGGTTGGAGAAAACTGCATAATGAGGAGCTTCATAACGTGTACTCTTCTCCAAGTATAATTAGAATGATCAAGCCAAGGAGGATGAGGTGGGCAAGGCATGTAGCACGAATGTGGGAGACGATGAATGCATATAAGATATTGGTGAGAGAGCCAGAAGGAAAGAAACCACTGGGAAGACCAAGGCGTAGGTTGGTGAACAATATTAAAATTGATCTTAGAAAGATAGGATGGGATGGTATGGATTGGATTGATCTGGCTCAGGATAGGGACTAGTGGGGGGCTCTTGTGAACACGGTAATGAACTTTTGGGTTCCATAAAATGCTTGGAAATTCTTGAGTAGCTGCAGAATTGGCGGCTCTTCAAGAAAGGCTCAGCTCCATGAGTGAGTAAGTAAGTAAGCTAGAATAGGGAATTGGAAACGGTGGACTCATAATGCTGTAACCAAAACTTCAGTAACACTCTTTTCGGTGCGCACCCTTACTTGCGGCATACATATGAAGTTCAATCAGCTGTTAATAATATAATTGGATATTTGCTTTATTACCTCAAGTAAAACCGAATTTATAGGAGGTCAATATGGCGTAAAATTGGAATTTCCCAAAAGCGTTTATTGAAGGGGTTCCATGTAGAATAACAACAAATTGTTCAAACGCTTCATCGCTGATATTAAGTAGCAGAGAGAGAGAGACAGACTGACTGATATGGACAAACAGAACTGTGCAAGGAACTAAAATAAAAATTCGTATCAGATCAATTAAATTGTTATCGAGTTACGAGAAAACACAACAAAAGAATTCGTTTGTTGAATTATCTCGAAGCCCATAAGACTTGCGAACAAATGCGTTAAGCTTAAATGTGTTTCGTTTTTCTCTATAAGATTTGCTTGAAAATTTCCTTGACTCCACTGAAGTTATGTTCGGGTTAGAGAAGCTTCGTGTGGTGTCGAGCTCGCACGGAAGAAGTATACAAAATGTATTGTCTTGTTGCATTTGGAGCCGAGCCTATATCATACTGTATCTCAGGTGGTTCCCGAAGAAGAACCGTAATTTCTGGAAGAACATTCAGAAATATTAATTCTCCGTGAAGACAATATAAAATATTGGGTGAATTACTTGCATGTTGATAAAAATTTTAAGTACCCTTTACGAACTTCCTTGATAAACTCTACTTGGAGTCAGTTACGTTTCAAGGGTGCTGCACAGTATCAAGTATGCAGCTATATTCTGAAGGTAACAGAGGACTCGGTAAGTTGTAAAAGTAATTTTCGATAATGCATTTTACTACCTCAGTGATTAATTAGATAATAATTCTAATAATGCTACAATAAATTAAGATCTAAAAGTTTGTGACGATGGTAAATTGTTACAATTAATATGTTATTGGACATTATCCATCATCTTTTCTGTTCTTTAAAAAAACGTCCTGTTTCTTTTAAAAATCACAACGTTTCGGAGACTGGATTCTGTCCCCGTCTTCAGGTAAAACCTACTCAGTTGGGTCCAATAGACAGAGCTAGCCCCTATCTCCAGTCCGGGCTACAACTACATACAGTTACGCTACAAACAATACATGGATATGTAAGATTTGAGGCTTTCATGGCGGTGACTATGAAGAAAGCAGTCTTCTGGGATTTGGCACCGTGTATCTGTGGTGTTAACCGACGTTGCTTGCAGATTTCTTATATATTTTTTCTTCTACCCTGAAGATGGAGGCGATATGTTCCTCCGAAACGTCGGTTAACACCACAGATACACGGTGCCAAATCCCAGAAAACTGCTTTCTTCAATACATGGATAGCCAGTGAATGACGTAATATCAAAATATGTCGCTAAAATAAATCGTCTATATAATTAATAGTATATAACAAGAGTGACACACTAGACTAGTGGAAACAGACGTACTAATGGGGCACATAAAAATAGAGATAACACAACCACGTCAATGTTCATAGGGCTAAATAAAACAACATAAGAACACGGAAACCGCAAGAGAGAAATGGCTCAAGAAAAGGGGTTATGTTCTCAGGCAAACGTATTTTAATGTGAACGACAAAAATGCAATAACATTCTAATATTTTAATTTAAGAAGTAATGCAATGTAGCAATTTCGACAACTGAACGGTTGCCTGAGAATGGCCAAGTAAACCCGAAACCTGTAGCAGTTTAATGGTAATTTTAATATTATTCTGAATTAAGGAGAAATTGTAAACAAAGGACGGAAGTGTGCAAAGTGATACATCAATGCAACGGAATGCTAAAATACAATATTAATGTGTAATTGTGTATCTAATTAACACAATCTATGTATATGTAGATGATCTATTGCATACACTACTAATTGTAATTGTATCAAAATTATATTGTTTCAATAATATCTTAATAATATAAATGAGTCCAGTTTACTTAAAATTTGTAGGATGAGTTACAGAATCATCATACATCACTCTCCACATCATTGAGGCCGTAATTCAATCAAATTTGCATTAGTAGCGCAACGCTTCAAGCGACCTAAAGCCGACGTTCCCTCCTGTTGTACTACAACCAAACACGATGTACTTACATATACGAGATCTGCAAACTCTACATGCAGACCTGTGTGACGAAAACAACGTTTTAACTTCACGGCAAAAACTACTTAAAAAAAAATATGTATGTAGTATAATTGGCTGCATAGGACATACTGTAGCCAATAAATATGCCAGGAATTTCAAAAGGGCAAAATCAAATTACATGGAATTTTTCGCTACATAGAATTATCCTGTGTAAGGTGTATTTACGACAAGCGTGTTTAACTCTACAGCATCACAAAATGCGGGGACATTGTTTTATAATTATAGATTTGTTTATGTATTGGTTTACAAGCTGAATTCCATTCAAACTACATGTTTGTATAGGGAGATTCGGAAAACACACTGACGAGCATCCATGTCACCAGCGCTTCACCCGTAGGTGTGCCTAGAAACTGAACTTCCCAAGTTACTAGGTACCAAACAGCAAACCTATCACACACACTAACATATCGCTACAATACGCAGCAGCAGAAAATAACGAATAGCTTTTGGAATCGTACCTGATGAAGGCATATGCAAGGTAGAGTCTGTCGCAGGGAGAGGGAACCTACAACAGGCTCTCAGGTTCCCGAAGAACCATTAGATGTGCCCTTGATGTAATTACATGAAACTGGATGATGTTTCTTTTCGTGGGCTGAGACCGAGCCCACTTGGTACTGCGGCCACTGTTTGGCTTATTGTACCAGCCCCAGATGATTGTGGAGCAATCGGTGGAATGCAAATTGGCAGGGGAAACCGAAGTACTCCGAGAAAACCTGCCCCAGTGCCACTTTGTCGACCACAAATCCCTCTTGACCAGACCCCGGGATCGAACCCGGGCCGCCGCGGTGGGAAGCCAGCGACTAACCGCTTGAGCTATGACGCGGCCGATTTGAGCTTCAAGATAACAACACTCACTTTTCAAATTGCTATAGCACCGAGATAAAACTATAGAAGCGCTGTATGGTACTTGTTAAGGGTTTGGAACCAATATCGAAGTCTTAAGCGGATCTAGAGAACGGCCAGATCGTTTTATGACTGCACTTCAGTACAATTTTTTTTTTGGGGGGGGGGAGAACTGGAGAGAACTGCGTTGCCTATAGCAACAGGAAGTAAGAGACCGAAGGACATTATCATACAGAAATATTACATTGTAGGATAAAAATACAATTTGATTTCTCTTTGCTGAGGCAGTTCTATTGTTACTTTTGAACACTCCCATATCCGAATCAACACTAAATCTTATCATAGATTTCCTCTTTGCTTATTAGGGATCCCATCAGATTTCAGAAATGCGCTGCCATTCACTCCTAAGATTAGATATGTCACTCCTTCTTCTTAACGAATCTCTCACTGTATTTGTTCTGGTTCTCGGTCTGGTCTCTAGTCTTCATGGCGTAGTGCTTAATTAGTTAAGCAGAGGGACAATATTATCATTAATTCTTACCTTTTACTTTATGTATATAAAAAAACTCCGCGGTTTTAGTCCGCAAGCGAACTATAACGACCGAGCGACCGCCGCTTGTCGGCGAAGTTAGTGCCAACTTATGTCGATAGAGTCTGTCGCGTGGTCAGTGCAACAAATTCCCACGGCAGTTAATTTCGATTTTCTAGACCGGAGCCGCTGTTTCCTTGAAATAGCTCCTCAATTATCCTCACGAGGCTGAGTGGACCCAGTTCCAGACCCACCACTTCTCAGAAAATCTGGTAGTGCCGGGAATCGAACCCGGACCTCTGGATCTGTAGCCAGGAACTCTGACCACTAGACCACAGAGGCGGTCATATTAATCTCCAAACATCATTGTTAACGCATGCGTGTTGCATTCCTAAGTAGTTCTTTTCTTTAAAGTAATAAGAACAGGATGGGTGTTACGTAACATGTCACTTCTGACCCTCTCGAGCGCGAACGCTAGTACACGCTGCATATTTACAGTTCGAAATATTTCAGCCGTGACGTGTTTAATCTGCAAAATATGTAAATACACATTAATCAGTATTCTGCTTGAACTCAATAGACACCGCGGTCTATAATTTCCGTCGGAAGCGGTCAGGATAATTGCCCCACCAACCGGAAAGTTCGTGCAGCAATGAGTTTTGTTCTATGTGGTGTCCGCCGGCCGCGAGCGTACTGATGAACATAATAACAAATTAGCAAATATATTCCTAATATAACATTTGTGAAGCTCTCGTCGCTCTGTCAAAATCAAGCGTGAGATTATGCATCCTCTGAAATATTAGAAACAACGCGAGCACTTCGGGACACATCAGCCAGCCATTAACATAAATCTGTTGCACATTATCCTGGCTAATATGTTTTGAACACGTTGTACACAATGCATATCTCTGAATTGTGAACTGCAAATAATACATCACTGGCTCCTTAATTTTTTTTAGGGATGTTATCAGAGACGGAAGGGGACACGCGGTAGCGTAATAGGTTGAGGCACTATACTACAAGCCGGAAAGTCGCGGGTACGATTCCCAATAAGGTCATTTAATTTTTTCAATTAGACTAATCCTACCAGCGGCAAAATGACCCTGGGGGCGACTCAGCCTCTAACAGAAATGAGTATCAGGAAAATTCCTGTGGTTAAAGGGCGTGTGGTGCGAAAGGCTGACAACTTTACCACCATCTGTGAGCCGATTGTCTAGAAGATGTAGTAGACTCGACCACTCACAACCCTATGGGCCTTCACGGCCTGTTACGGGGATAGCTTTACATTTATCAGCGATAGAAAATCTGAACCAGAATTTTGAGTGTCCTTTCTTCTCATTATCATACTGGGGCTGACCGATTCTAGTCCTCATTCACAAAAGCACAGGCCTTTAAACTGCCGTCTGTTTCCTGCCCTTATCTTATGCTGTGAGATTTCTTGTCTTTCATACTCTTTGGCCCGAATCTCAGGATTCTATTAAGACTTTCTGTATTTGGGGGCACTGTAGACTAGAAGACTTGCTGTAAAATTGCAGTGGGAATAAAAATCTGATCAACTTTTAAGTTCTATTTAGAAAACAGAAGAATGAGGAAAAGAGGAAGACTTGAGTGAGGGCCATGTTGTGGCCTAGCATAGCGCCTGAACTGTGAGAAGTTTTGTTGAAGCTTGCAGCTGTCGGATAATTTCGCTTTCTAGGCATATTGACCGATTACAAAGCCTACTTTGCATAAATTTATAAATGGAGCTCACGAAGCATACACAGAAGTTACTGCAATTCAAAAGTGTACATTATTATGCTGATGAAATATAAATGTTGCTAGTTTTGTCTAATACACTTAAAATTACAAAGATAAAATCAACTCTTTATTAAGACCGTCATAACACAATAATACAGTGGTCAAGGCTAAATTAGCTTTGCTGCATGTCAAGTATCCAGACTTAATACGCAATTGCAGTTCACTAGTGTGTAAACATGATGATCGTATATTTGCCTGATGATATGGTTATGAATAGCCGAAACATGTAACAAAGCTAATTTAGCCTTGAACACTGTATTGTGTTGTGACGGTCTTAATAAAGAGTTGTATATAATAACACAACAGGATGCATAAAATGAAAATTATAAAATCAATGAGCATGAGATGGGCAGGACATGTGGCAAGAATGGAAGCGAAAAGAAATGCATACACGGTTTTGGTGGGAAATCAGAAGGCAAGAACCCACTAGGAAGAAGAAGGCGTAGATGGGAGGAAAATATTAACACAGATATTAGAGAAAAGGTTTGTGGTGGCATGGGCCGGATTAATCTGGCTCAGGATAAGGGATAGTGGTGGACTCTTGTGAATAAGGTAATGAACCTTCGAGTTCCATAACGTGTTTAAATACATGAGTAGCTAAGCAACTGTCGGTTTTTAAAGTAGGACTCAGCACCATGGAATCAGTTACAATTTTGTTTTCTGCTTAAATGCCTTTTAAAAACCTGTCACAAATAAATGCAAGAAACAATATTGGGAGTTTTGTGTACTGCGTTATGGAGCATCTTGTTCTCTGCAACTCAACTTCTGTTGGAAACATTTGTCGTTCCGATAAACGATTACAGAGGGACGTATGAAATGTAAGCAGACTAGCATGCAGGTCTTCGTGCAAAGTGTCTGTTATTTTTGCGCATCTATGTAACCAAAACTGGGAAACTAAGAACACTTTCAGTAAGACTGTAAAAACATAAAATTTAATGAATGTCCGTCCAGTGGTTCTCCGGTTATCGCATGGAGTCAGGCATACAGTTATGGCAAAGCTAACAGGGGAATTTTGCATCTTTTCGTTCCGACCGCGCCAACAATTAGCTGAACCTGTAACTAGGGCAACTGGATTGGAACGAGGCCCCGGTTTAATGACCCTGAAATCAGTGATTATTGCTTCACGCATGACAACAGTGTATAGAATTATTAAATGCTAAATACAGCTCAGATAACGGCATGAATGTCCCAGCAACTGCACAGCAATTAGTTTCAATATGAACCAATACGT
The DNA here is from genome assembly GCF_002891405.2 of Cryptotermes secundus. Classification (NCBI taxonomy): domain Eukaryota; kingdom Metazoa; phylum Arthropoda; class Insecta; order Blattodea; family Kalotermitidae; genus Cryptotermes; species Cryptotermes secundus. The sequence continues at coordinate 83,853 of NW_019734352.1, forward strand.
TTCCGCGCATTTCTTTGTCAGTCAGTTTAACGGGTATATTTTCTTTGAACACAATTCACAACAGAAACTATCATAGCATACTAACGAGTGCGCTGATCCAAGTTTTGGTGTTATGAAAGGAAAGCCCTCTTCTTCGTAACGCTGTTACATAACATTGCATATGTTCATTGTTCAGTCATCTGATGAAATATTACATATTATAAACACTAATTGAATGATTTTATAGAAATCTGGGTCGACTATGATCACAAATAGGGTTCATAGTATCGTTCTCTGATATTATAAATATTTCTGTGGCTTCGATATGCATTTTGTATGGAAAACAATCATTTTGGAGGCCCACTCACTCATGAAGCTGAGCCCTCCTTGAGAAGCCGCCAATTGTGCAGCTACTCAAGAACTTCCCAGCATTTTATTGAACCCGAAAGTTCATTACAGTGTTCACACTGGTCCCTATCCTGAGCCAGATCAATCCAATCAATACCATCCCATCGTGTCTCTCTAAGATCTATTTTAATATTGTCCACCCACCTACGCCTTGGTCTTCCCAGTGGTCTCCTTCCTTCCCGCTTTCCCAGCAATATCCTATACGCATTCCTCCTCTTACCCATTCGTGCTACATGCGCTGCCCACCTCATCTTCCTTGACTTGATCATTCTAATTATACTTGGAGAAGAGTACAAGTTATGAAGCTCCTCATTATGCAGTTTTCTCCAACCTCCTGTCACTTCCTCTCTCTTCGGAGGCCTACTGGACGCCAGAAATCAGTCTCGTCGTTGCTACAGTTTCAATTGAACGTTTCAGGGATTTATTAATTATAAGATGAAGTATTATCGTGAAGTCATTAAGTTCGATTTAACCTTAAATATCTGACCCACAATCAGCTTCTTAAGTAAGACCCTGAATTATGGAGTTTAATAACACAGGAAGTAGGGTTTATTTAATAAAAATGTACATGCAAAAAACTGTATGGGAAATGTGGCGTGAAGGCCTTCGCAGCGTTACGCTTATGTAAGCAATAAATGGACATTTTGAGCACAGTTAATGTATAAAAGTTACAAGGACCCTGCTACTCGTCTTGCTACCTGTAAGAACATCCGACGATCAACCTGTAAAAGTTTTGATAGTACTGCTCACGCTTCTTGCAGACAGAAAAGCGACGATGAAGAACACCGTCTTCTTGGATGTGGCGCCTTGTACATCTTGTACAAACCCGACGTTTCGGAGGAACATATTGCCTTCATCTTCAGGTCAGAAGAAAAAATCCACGAGAGAGAAACCAGCGTGAGCAGGTGGCTGCTCACTTCCAGAAGATTCTCTTCTTGGTCACCGCTGTAAGAACCTCAGATCATTTCGCTTCTCTCGAAGATAAGTAATTGATAAAGCTGATATAGTTTTATTAAGTTTCTTGAGGGTGAAGTGAGACTGAGTCCACTTGGTACGTCGGCCAGTAACTGGCTTATTGTACCAGCCCCGGGTTGATATATGATGCTGAATGTGGAGCAGTCGGTGGAATGAAGATTGGCAGGGGAAACTGAAGTACTCGGACAAAACATGCCCCCACTGCCACTTTGTCCCCCACAAATCCCACATGACCGGACCTGGGCTTGAACATGTGCCGCCGCGGTGGGAAGCCGGTAACTAACCTCCTGAGCTTTGGCAGGGCCTGAAGTTGATATAACGTCTTTAAATATTATGCGATGCATCCATCCACTCTTCACAGTGAATGGTTAACTTGTGGTATGATCACGTTGGTTTGTCCCCATGCATCTCTTCTCAAATAACTTCCGAAACGCTTCAAGTATTTACATGAAACTTTGTATAAACATCATACACTAAAGGTCATATCTCCTTAAAAATATTCCATGGCCTGTAGTCTGCAAGCGAACTATACCGACTGAGCGATTTCTGCTTGTCGACGAAGTTAGTGCCAACTTCTGCGGATAGAGTGTGTCACGTAGTCATTGCAACGGATCCCTACGGTAGTTAATCTCAGTTTTCTAGACCGGAGCCGCTATTTCCTTGAAATAGCTCCTCAATTATCCTCACGAGCCTGAGTGGGCCCCGTTCCAGACCCACCACTTCTCAGAAAATCTGGTATCGCCTTGAATCGAACCCGGAAATTCTGGATCCGCAGCCAGAAACTCTGAACACCATACCACAGACGCGGTACATATCTCTTAAGCATATAATAATTTTCTAGCATAGTAACACGAAGGTGAAAGTACTACTTTCTTTCCAATTTGAAATGTTAGCAGCGCCACTATTAAGGCATCAGCGTAGGTAAAAGATATTTTATATGGCCACAGCTATGGAATGATTTGGATCTTTGCGTTACACAATCCATTTATACAATAACGTAAAACAAAATGGCGGCAGCACGAAATCTGTCTAATCTTTCGATTTATGCTGATAGTTAATGAAATATTGGTATCAACGTACATAAATTATGTACGGAGATATATAACTTGCTTACACAGAAATATTATGCATGTGTAAAGTTAATAACCGCAACTTCAAGATAGTGGAGCACATTTAACACAGAGTCCACAGTAGTGCAAAAAGATTACAGGTATGGATTCCGGATTTTTGTCTTCATGTGTTTAGAGTTGTTGTGTAACAGGAAATATTTAAATATTTTACTGAAAGTAGCCGTAAACAATTCCTTTTTCAAGTAGATTCTAAAGGGTTCTGACGACAGTACATAACACTCAGGATTACTGGGATTTTGGGAGTTGTCCATCGTCTAGTATTCTAGAAACTAGAAATCACGACGTTTCAGAAACTGGATTTATCGTCAGGTGAGGGGTGGGAGACACCTGCTCTGTCTGGTCCGTTAAAAAGGGCTATAAACTGCCCTAATTTGGGTTATCTCTTTTCAGTGGACCCTAAAAAGTATTTTTTTAATTCGCTTAGTGGAGAATTTGGTGAAATGAAGATTGGCAGGGGAAACCGAAGTACTCGGAAGAAACCCGCCCCAGCGCCACTTTGCCCACCACAAATCCCACTTGACCAGACCCGGGATCGAACCTGGGCAGCCGCGATGGGAAGCCAGCGACTAACCGCTTGAGCTATGGCGCGGCCTTAAAGAGTAGGTTTCTCCCACCCTCTCACCTGAGGAAGGAAACAGGTATAGCTTCCGAAACGTTATGATCTTTAATGTCCTTTAGAATATCGGATGATGGACAAAGTCCAATAACCCAGTAATCCCGAATTCTTGTTTCAGTTACTCGAACTGTCGTTTCTGAATATATATATATAATTGGCATTTGTCTTTATTTCCTATACTTATTTCTGCTGATACGTCATCATATGCCTGCTATGGTAACAGACTTGCACATAACACACCGTAAGAGTTTCACTGTAGAACACGTTGGAAACTTTCAGTTTCTCGCCGGCTTTGCATTACGTAATTACATTCCTCTGTAACATGTATTATCTTACATGAAAACAGTCTATGTTCTGCGAACATGAGAACATGTAAGCCTGACACAAAGCATAGTGCTCTGTCAAAGGGTAATAATACGGATGTTCGGAAACACGAAGCACAAATTAAATCTGGAACTTCTGGAACTAGGAACTGGGATAGCTCGGCCGGTACAGCAATGAAATACGGGCTGGATGGTCCGGGTTCGATTCCCGGCAGTGCGTCCAGGCAGTCTCTGAGGCTCACTCAGCTTCCTATCAAATGTATACTGGAGGCTTTTTCCAAGGTGTAAGTGGCAGGGGTGTGAAGCTGATCACTCATTTCCATCTAGTGCCGAGGTCAAGAACAGTGGAGCCATAACGTCTCCCCTCCATACATCTTCATGTCGTAGTGTCTTTCTTTTACCTTACTTCTGCAAACAGCGAGGAACCATATTTAATAGAAACGTGACGAAGGACACTTGCAGTTGGATATTAATATTGAATTAAAATCTCTGTCACATTTACTGTTTAATTTACAGCTTTTTCTAGTGGTACCGTTCTGGACTTCTATTCGGTAGGCACTGGGTTCGAATTCAAGTCGGGACACCGGCTATCCTGACAACTGAGAGCTTCCTTGCTTTTTCAGCCCTTCCAGGAAAAATCAGTGTTAATGTCTCTATTAGGCCGTGACAGCTTCCTTCCAAATTATTTTTAATTCATCAGTCATACCATCATCAAAAGCCATATTATCCTAGTCTCCATACTGAAAGTGACGTTAAAACAGCTACGGAAATTAGTGTTCTGCTCCGAGAAATAAGTGTCACATAAACTTTATAAGTAATAGGAGCATGTAGTATGTCACATACCGAGGAGTATCAGAATTTGTAAAATATTTGTGGGGTTTTTTGTTTTGTCGTTACTTCAATGACAACCCACTTCTTCGGAACAGTTTGTAGGTCCTGAAGAGGACCGTTGGTTGCTGAGATGCTTGGCCGGTGAAGTAGCGCGGCGCGCGCCGGTAGGAAGGGACGTTGGTTGCGGTGTGTTGAGGCGGATAAGTCAGTTGAGTAGGTCGTCAAAATAAGCAGGATGAGATGTGTGAAACATATTAAACAGGGAGCCTGATGGAGACATGACTTGATGAGAAGATAATGTTAAAGCAGAGGTTAACTGAATGAGATAAGAATACATAAAACGGATTCGATTAGCTCAGGGTCTGTCCAGCATTAGATCCTTGTGAATAGGGTAATAAACACGGGGTTGCATATAGGCCTAAGGTGGAGAAATTCTTGACCAGCTGAGCAAGAAATTTCTCGAGGGGATAGTCATTTAGTCAGTCAGGAAGCAGCAACCAGAAATATTTCAATAAGCAGTAATGAAATTCGCTTGTGAAATCACGCGCTAAATAGTTGCCTAACGGTCAGTTGGCTGCCTCGCACTAGCCTACAGATGACTGGATCGCTAAATGACTGGATAGATTACTAAACGATTTATTCCTGCCTTCAATATAGATATTAAGCATTAGGAAGGACTAGAAAATTAGCAAATACTATAGTGGATGGTTCCCATGATACGTTTTCCGCGTGATATTTCCTGAAAATCTGGCAGTTACCTCGAAATGTTTCAGTAACGACAGATGCTCACACGCGCGTGAACACATACACACCCACATATGCACGGAGACTATGCGGTCGAAATGACCAAAACGTGTCCCGATTCAAGAAATGGCTGCTTCTCTCGGACAGGCCTCCGCACTTCACAGTTTTCTTTCGCGCTCTGTGCATGACACAAACGGTACAAATGATGATTACATACTCAGTTTCGACTGGTTGCTTATTAGACATTTCGTACAACATCTTCGTATCCGAGATTTATCTAAATCATTAGCTTCTTGTTCGGTCTACTCTCCACGAAGCGGAATACTGTTACGGCTACTTACAGAACAATATTTTGTCAATTGTTTTGTATTGATATCTCTAAGTTCTCTTACATACTTGGATCTAAAAAGCAGTTTATGATATGGTGGCACGTAGACATGTTGCTAGGCAACGACCGTGAAATAAGCAACTACACAACCGCCGCTGCTAAGTAATGGCTCTGCGAACAACGGCCGTTGCTAGGCAATGGTTGAGTAGTAATCATGTTGGAACCCCAACAGACACGAATGCAACAATGGCACAGCAACAGAGGAACGTTGTTTTCTGTGTTGTCCGTGCCGAGATGTTATAAGCAGGACAAGTTAGTGAAGTGTAACCAAATGGACTGGGTTAAACTGGCTCAAAATGCCGCGAAATTGCGCGCTCTTTTGGACTATGTGAGGAACGTGCAAATTCCATAACAGTTGCAGAATTTCTTGACGAAGTAAGCGACTATCGGTCTTAAAAGACAATCGTGTTAAGACTGAAATGATCAAATTATTGATAATGGAAATTATAATCCTGTATAGAAATATTTCAAGAGTGGAGGAACTTATAGAATTTCTATTGTGTCACTGTACATTCTTTGCGATTTTAGAAACCTCACTGGTTCAAAACTTCTACTTCCAATGTTACGCACACAAACCAGCTGTAGCTTAGTTAATGAGCATATATACGTGCCTTGCACTCAAATGTACCTACATTATTTTTCTTGCCTTTAGTCAATAATATAGAACATCGAAAAATTTTTCCATACAAAAGTTGTAAACGTATTGATGCTCAAATTCCATCCTACGGTGTAATTTTGTGTACAATAATCAGTTTTCGATAAAACTGATAACGTTAGATTCGAGTTTGATCTAAAGTAGGAGTTACGTTGCAGTGATGCGAGTTAAAATTAAATTCTCCAAACGGACCTCTCCTGTTATTTCATTGCTATCGCATAAAATCGAAATCTAAAATTGATCCACGGGGCAGAAGGACCAAATAAGACCCTGAAACCTTAAGGAGCTCAGATCCTCAAAGCTGTGCAAAGAGAACAGAAACTTCCTTCCCTACACATATCCTGCTTCCGTGATATTTTAAATACGTATGTCATAAAATTGTATTTGAGAAACATTGTTACATGTACACCCATTGCCAGACAAAGTGTTGGAAAACAAGTTCTCATGAAGACAGATTCTTGGTAATCGGCCTGTTGCTAGGTTACGCAATAATTGAGTAAGCTGTGTTTTCTGTGTCCGCGGTGACGACATAACAGTGAATAGTGATCACGTGACATGTGCTTCCTGTAGGTCCGACCGACGAGCCAGTAGGCTGGCTGGATAGCGATCACGTGATATATGTCCTTTCCTCGGCTATATAATTAAGGCAGTTACAAGTTACCAATAATTACAAGAGAATGTACCTTCAGGGTATGCTGACAAAATTTCAAAACAAAAAGTAAAGTCCGTGGCATGGGAATGGTTCAAGTAAGGCAGAGATTATGGTGGAAGGAAACGCTGGGAATGGTGTACATCTTCGGGGTTACGTAATTCACAGGACGCAGCTGTGATTAATCGCATAGGAAACAGTCGATATCTCGTCCTTGCTTCTTCTCTAACTTTCAAGTTTCGTTGTCTCTAAGGTAGTCGGCTCAATCGGTCTTAGGAAAATTCTGATTTCTAATATTTGTTTCCCCAAGTTTTCCCAGCCCTGAAAAAGTTATGCTGTGCGATGTATCAGCACTCTGCGGTTCATTTGAATGTTAACCAGATGTGGAGAAATGGCCTGGATTCGTGCTGCAAGTCTGTAGGTGCGTTTGTTTTCAAAGCCTTTACACAAACATCACTTCAGAAGGCTTGCGGTGTTCAAACGACTCCCAAAAGTATCGGGATTGTGTTTAGAGGTTACCTGACTATGAATGTTATGGTATTAATAGCAGTAGTAACAGCGTGCTGATCACAGTGGCCGCACGGTCTAAGGCACGAGCCGTCTTCGTCTGCTCAGACACTGGGATCGCGAATTCGAATCCCACTCGAGGCATGGATGTCTGTGTGCGTTTATTCTGTTCTGTGTCTGTGATGTTCTGTGTATAGGCAGCGGCCTTGCGACGGGTTGATGCCATGTCATTGGAGCCCTACCGACTGTGTATAGGATTAAGAAATTGAAAAGCGGCCATGGCCCAACAAAGGGCTGTAAAACCGTAGATAGGCAGGTAGATAGGTGAGTAGGTA
>NW_019734352.1:92636-122917 GCF_002891405.2 Cryptotermes secundus
GGCTGGCTGGATAGCGATCACGTGATATATGTCCTTTCCTCGGCTATATAATTAAGGCAGTTACAAGTTACCAATAATTACAAGAGAATGTACCTTCAGGGTATGCTGACAAAATTTCAAAACAAAAAGTAAAGTCCGTGGCATGGGAATGGTTCAAGTAAGGCAGAGATTATGGTGGAAGGAAACGCTGGGAATGGTGTACATCTTCGGGGTTACGTAATTCACAGGACGCAGCTGTGATTAATCGCATAGGAAACAGTCGATATCTCGTCCTTGCTTCTTCTCTAACTTTCAAGTTTCGTTGTCTCTAAGGTAGTCGGCTCAATCGGTCTTAGGAAAATTCTGATTTCTAATATTTGTTTCCCCAAGTTTTCCCAGCCCTGAAAAAGTTATGCTGTGCGATGTATCAGCACTCTGCGGTTCATTTGAATGTTAACCAGATGTGGAGAAATGGCCTGGATTCGTGCTGCAAGTCTGTAGGTGCGTTTGTTTTCAAAGCCTTTACACAAACATCACTTCAGAAGGCTTGCGGTGTTCAAACGACTCCCAAAAGTATCGGGATTGTGTTTAGAGGTTACCTGACTATGAATGTTATGGTATTAATAGCAGTAGTAACAGCGTGCTGATCACAGTGGCCGCACGGTCTAAGGCACGAGCCGTCTTCGTCTGCTCAGACACTGGGATCGCGAATTCGAATCCCACTCGAGGCATGGATGTCTGTGTGCGTTTATTCTGTTCTGTGTCTGTGATGTTCTGTGTATAGGCAGCGGCCTTGCGACGGGTTGATGCCATGTCATTGGAGCCCTACCGACTGTGTATAGGATTAAGAAATTGAAAAGCGGCCATGGCCCAACAAAGGGCTGTAAAACCGTAGATAGGCAGGTAGATAGGTGAGTAGGTAGGTAGGTAGGTAGGTAGGTAGGTAGGTAGATAGGAAAGATAGGTACGTAAATAGCGGTACGACAACTACAACTACTACTACACTACAACTGCAACTACTACTAATACTGAAATTTCTACTACCATGGAACTACTAATATTCCAACTATTGCAGCCACTGATGCTACTACGAACAGTACACGGAGGGGAGCCCTTTTGAGGCCAGCAGCCGCTTAGCTGGTAAAGAAATTCCTTGCGTTTAATGGGCAGCTAAGCTTTATTACAGCGCTCAATATGTGATGGGATACACCGCTGAGCCTCAACCTGAACCAGTGAATCCAGTTTAGACCCCTATATCATATTCATTTAGTATAGGCATATATTGCTCTTACACTCCCATGGCAGACATAATAAGAATAACAATTCATTAAAGTGTTCATCAACAATCAAACGCCAATTATGGGTAAGCACTGAAGAAAGGAAAATGTAGCAATACACATGATGCCGACAGACATTGACCAAGAAACAGAGAAACTACACAAAGAACATAATATATACTAAATAACAGAAACGTTACGTTTGTGAGCAAAAATCTTAAATATTATTACTAGAGTTATTAAGTATATGGGTGTGAAACTTGGTCTCTGACATTAAGGGAGGCACGTAGACTGAGGATGTTTGAGAACAGGGTGTTGAGGAGAATATTTGGACCGAACAGAGATGAAGTGACAGGAGGTTGGAGAAAACTGCCTAATGAGGAGCTTCATAACTTGGACTCTTCTCCAAGTATAATTATAATGATCAAATCAAGGAGGATGAGTTGGGCAGGTCATGTAGCACGAATAGGGGAGACGAGGAATGCGTATAGGATATTCGTGGGAAAGCCAGAAGGAAAGAGACCACAGGGAAGACCAAGGCGTAGGTGGGTGGACAATATTAAAATGGATCTTAGAGAGATAAGATGGGATAGTATGGATTGGATACATCTGGCTCAGGATAGGGACCAGTGGAGGGCCCTTGTGAACACGGTAAAGAACTTTCGGGTTCCATAAAATGCTGGGAAGTTCTTGATTTGCTGCTGAATTGGCGGCTCCTCCAGAAGGGCTCAGGTCCATCAGTAAGTAAGTAAGTAAGTAAGAGTTATTAAGAGAATTATTAATATCAGCTATAGCAAGAAACACTCTTTAGAAGAATCTGATGCATAAACAGATCTGGTTGAGGGACTGACCTTGGAGCAATGACAAATATCGAAAGTTGGACGGTTTCTGGTTATCCCAGTAGGTACGCGTAAATGGATTAGAAAATAAGTTTGTTTTCAAAGACACTGAATAGAAATAAAGCACCAAGGAAATGCCCAGACTTGAGTGTTGAAACATTCTATGTAACTAACATGACATCCGTAATCGCAAGTGCCAATGAGAAACCTGCCGTGTTATTGGGCTCAGTTCTCTCAAGTTTAAGTGAATAAGGCAGTGAGACAGAAGCACACTTAAGTTTAGATCGGACTAAAGCGTCATTAACAAACATGAGAGTACTAGCAGTAGAAAAGGAAAATATATGATTGCTATAATGAATCAAACCTAACATTTTCAAGTATCGTAAAGAAGTGATCTAGGCCAACTTGACTGTGAAAGTGAAGCTTACATTCTAGAGAACTTCCAAGATCTTTAACACAGCGACAGAGGGTTGCTAATTTATTGCGTGACTTATAGTTACTGTTGCTCTTACTGCCAGTTTACGAGTAAAACAAATAATTATAGTTTTAACAAAATTTATTTTCCTGCCATTTTCTGAACATCGAGTGTGAACACTGTCTGTATCACACCGTAAAAGCTTACAGTCCTCAACTTCCGTGATGTTAAGGTACACCGTTAGATCATCCGCAAAAAATAGATGGGTGGTTTTGTCAATGGAAGCGCAAATATCGTTAAAAAGGGTAAAGTTATCCCTCTAACAGGCCGTGAAGGCCCATAGGGTTGTGAGACCTTGAGGCTCCCACATTATCTAGAAAATCGGCTCACAGATGGCGGTAAGGTTGTCAGCCTTACGCGCCGGCCGCCCTTTACCCCAAGGAAGATTCCTGGTACCCATTTCTGTTAGAGGCTCAGTCGACCCCAGGGCCATAATGCGGCTGGAAGGATTAGGTAAATTGAAAATATCCACCTCATCGGGACTCGAACCCGCTACTTTCCTGTTTGTAGCATAGTGCCTCAACCAACTAAACTACCGCGTTCCCCGCCCAAATAACGTTAACAACAAAAAGTTCTGGGATTAACTAATCGCCTAGTTTCCTTTGATATGACAAGGACGGCGTAGAAAAATGTGCCCAACGATTCTTCTACTGTCGCATGTGTATTAGTTGTAACGGTAACGTTTTTACCGAGCCGTTGCCTAACAACATTAGCGGAATACACGTACAGTCGATGCAAGCAGTTCAGACGGGCTCAGATGCCATGAATTCCAGAGTTGATATGGGGGAATTCACACACACAGATCTCATAAGCATACTTTTATTTTTTTTAAATAAAGAAAGTAGGTTAAAAATACTAAATAGCAAAGACTGTGCAATGGGTACCTGTGGAACAAATGACTTCATTGTAAGAGAAGGAAGGGAAGAGCAGACACGAACCGAGCAGCATCTACTAGTCAAATAACTATGAAACCAATTGCTATGTTTACAAAGAAGCAAAAAATAGAGGACTAGGTCAAAAGCATTTTTAAATCGAAGAAAATGTAGTCAGTTTAACCTTGAGTGCTGAGAGTAAAGGATTTAGTTAAACTAGATAACCAAAGTTGTCTAAGTGGGTCTAAGTTTATGGAAACCATGCTGAGAAGCATTAAGCTTATATTTTACGAAATAATATACCTGATGACGGATGATAAATTAAAAAACTTTGGAAAAAAATGTTGAGCAAAGAGATATATCTGTAATTGCTAACCTTTCTTTCAAATTGGAAGAACCTTTTTCCACAAGGATTAGAGTATTGAACTAGATACACTGAGGGTAAAAATATAAATTAGCAAAGGCATAAAGATATGAGAGCGTCCAATAATGGAGCGCCTCTGTGGACTAGTGGGCAGAGTTCCTGACTATAGACCCAGAGGTCCCGGGATCGATTACCGACTCTGCCGGATTTTCTGAGAAGTAGAGGGTCTAGAACGGGGTCCACTCAACCTCGTGAGGATAATTGGGGCGCTATTTCAAGGAAATAGCGGCTCCGGACTATAAAACCGAAATTAATGACTTTGTAATAGTAAAATTCTTTAGTGGTTAGGTAGGATCGTGAAATATATGGCAGTCGCCTAATTGCACCTCCCCCCAGATTACCATAATAACACGATTGCATACTACGGTCCTTTAGTCCATACTGAATTACGTTTGCGGTGTACCTATGAATTACCTATAGGAGCCAGTGTATGTATGCCTTCTGTTTTCCCGGAAGGTCCACCAGAAAAAGCGAGAAAATTTGTGAAGTTACGGAAAAAAGGCTTAAGTCACTAAACGTTACTTCTCTGGAGCAGTAGAAACAACTTTAGATGCGAAGAGTACTATCTTCTGGGATATAACGCCGTGTAGGTACAATCGACGTTTCGGAGGAACATATTACTTTTATCCTGAGGGTCGAATAAGCAGAGTAAGGCACCACCGTTGTGAGAAACTCAAATCCTACAACTTTAGATGTATGTGCAGTGATGTAACTCCGAATAAGACATATTGTTCTCAGAGATATACACAGTTTCAATTCGAGTCTCCTAATGAGAAGAATTTTTGCGATGCACTTAATCATTTTGATCACACTGTGACTCAACTTTCCTCTCCGTAACACGACAGGAATGCCATTGTTGCCTTACGTGAATTGAGGTCTCATATTTACTTTGGTGTTTGAAACTTAACCGGTCTAGAAAACCGAAATTAACGGCCGTTGGGATTCGTTGCGCTGACCACTTGACACCCTCTATCCGTAAAAGTTGGCACTAAATATCGCCGACGAGCGGCGGTCGCTCGGTCGGTATAGTTCGCTTGCGGAATGGAATCTCGGAGTTTGTTTCTGTTTTGTCTGAAACTTAATGTCCTACTTAAAATCTATTGTATCCGTAATTATAAACACGTAGCGTATATAACAAATAAACACTTTCCGTTACATTTTCGAAAGGTTGAGAAATTACATAACTTCACGATTAAATTTCATGTCCATAGTACCCCCTGCCGTCTTTATATTTAGCCTCGAATTCCAAATTCTTTTCTATTAACATATTCTTGTGCCTTATATTGTTACGTGGTTTTTGTAACAAAGTAGGTATCATTTAGGTTCGCTTCAAGAATGTGCTAACAATCTGAAAGTAATAGTAATAATATATTGCATTTATAAGCTAGGAAATATACGCATAAACAACACTTCTGGTACTTACACTAAGTTTCCTTGAATTATGGAGAAAAATATTCACGGAGAAATGTGTTAAGGATAAAGTGTGTTTCATTCTTGTTCATAACTTCTCTTCCTAACAGTTTCCGTTCCAATAAATGTTTAGAATTATGTGCATGGTATTATGGACGTGGGCAAAGAAAACATATGTCCATGTGAAGTGTCCTCTTCAGTTTCCCCCCCCCCTCTTGGCACTACAGCCCCAGTTGGCCTAGGCCTACCTCCATGAACTTCTCCGTTCACTTCGGTTTTTCTAGATCTTACACATTCGGTAGGACTCCTTGGGCGGGTGATCAGCTCGTCGCAAGGCCTCTACCTGTACATAAACACAGAAAAACGCACACACACAAACTAAACATCCATGCCCTGAGTGGGATTCGAACCCACGATCCCGGTTTCCAAGAGAGCGAAGACAGTACATGCCTTAGACCGCTCGGCTACCGTGACCGGCGTCCTCTTCAGTTATCCCACATTAACCGAGTTTGAAAGGGTATAGACTCCAAAATATGATATATTATGACAATCCATTCAGCTTTTTCGAGTTGCAACATATGGACGGATAAACAATGAGGGAGTTGTATTATGGCGAAGCTAATGGGGAAGTTTTTCTTTCCGAATCCCCGTTGCGAAAAAGCCAAAATCGTTTCTTACCAACATTTATTTCTTGTAATATAATCATAAAAGTTACACGTTTAAGTATTTTTGCCCAGCATTGCAGTTTACTGGTTAGGACTTTCATTTCATTAAGTGAGTTCCCTAGTTATAATTTAAAATCGTAGATCGGTTATCCCGAATTAGTTATTTTGTTCTTCCGGGATAATTTGGGAAGTACCTTAACATAAGCCACGGCCACTTCCCACCGAATTCGTTATTCAGCATCAAGTCAAGGATAAATAAATTCAATTTAAACGCAGTGGTCTTCTCGATATAGCATCGTATGTAATAGATACATGTGCTGAATTTGTAAAGGAATTACCACTTTGAAATTTACCAATCAAAAATGTTACCTAGACCCTAAAAACGGCAGCAAGTTCTTATGTTACGTCCGCAACTTCTACCATTTAAAATTGTGGTATACACGAATCGTCTTGTGGTTAGCGTTCTCGCTTCGATTACTATCAATTAATTCCACAGCCTCACGTTCTATAAAACTTATTAAAAGCTATTCACTTCAATAAGTTTTATAGAACATCAGTGTTGCACGTGAGACTGGAACTGATTGATACTAAGTGAAAAGTGCTAAGGCCTCGCCATAGTTCAAGAGGTTAGTCGCTGGCTTCCCACCGCGGCGGCCCGGGTTCGATCCCGGGTCTGGTCAAGTGTGGATTTGTGGTAGACAAAGTGGCGCTGGGGCATGTTTTCTCCGAGTACTTCGGTTTACCCTGCCAATCTTCATTCCACCAACTGCTCCACAATCACCCTCACCTATCATCTGGGGCTGGTACAATAAGCCAGAAGTGGGCGCAGTATAAGGGACTTAGTCCCACCCCACTAGCATTAAAAAGAAAAGTGAAAAGTGCAGCGGGATGTTACAGTATAATATTATCCTTGCTTCGAACTTTTGCTCCGACAGTGGCTACCCTTAATATAATATTTTATTGCTTCCCTTAGACCCTACAGCAAATGCTCGGATAATAAATTCAAATATACCCCGACTGCAGAACTTCACTCGATTTCTTATTAATAATTCACAATTATCGCATCATCCGCCAGCTTCTAATCTGTTAGCAGAAGAAACGTCAATATAAACCAATAATCGAAGGCTGTAACGCTATTCCTAGAAGATTTTATAAAGTACATAAGATGATTTGACATTCTTTTATATCACAATTATACTTTTCCAAAAGTTTAAAGTTTCACTTACAATTTTAACAAGTTCCCTTCCTCTCCTTCTTTAATGACTTTTAATTACTCATTTGAAAACAAACTCCAACATTTTTGAACTTCCATTCCTCTTCAATTTCAAGTACACATGTAAAACATCTCCAGTTCACCTGTTTACTGTACATAAGGCTTCTGCTATATATACGAGTTGTCCCTTCTCGATGAAACCATAAAGGGGGTGGGGGCGATATAGAGAACTTCAGTCGAAAGCGTCGAAAGTTTCTGGCGAGACGAAATGACGTCTAGCCTCTCCAACTAACCCGTTCCGCGCCCGAACCACAACTGACTGGAAATGAGTTTCACTTTGCTCGGCGGCGCAAGGCGTCCTTATAGCGCGCCGTCGCTCTCAGGACGCATGCGGCAGATAACACGTAAACACTGACAACGTTCACTTGTTTTCTTTCAGTCCCAATCTTCAACACTCTCCGGCAACAAGAGAAACTTCTAACTCAATTTCAGAGGCACACGTATAAATGATATTTCTCCGGACTAAATCAATTTTAAAACCGATTTTAAACATTAGCGCCCGTGACTACAGTAAAGACGTGATCCTGCAATAAATCGTTGGAGATCTCTCATTCTGTCCTTCGACATATTTCACTTCTCAAATTATTAATTAATTTATTAAAATTGTGTATATGCAACACAATCTTCAGATCACCACTTAGTCTATATTTCCATGCAAATTCACTAAATGTTTCGGCCACCTGAGTCATCAAGTATATATGGTGATCTATATAAATTGCTACACTGCACTATAATACTGCTATAGTCCGTGAAACATGTACATATAATTCATGTTAGAATAGTCTAACATTTATAATAATTTGAAAATAATTCATATCGACGTGTTGTGTGTCCTGCTGTTTCTCTTCCTTGTGTATTTCGTGGAAGGTGACTTGGTTACCTGCATGTGCCAAGCATAAGTTATCTATGTTTCAGGTTTCATTTTGTTTAGTGCTTACAGTACAATTTTGTATATACGAGTACTTACTTGTATTTACACGTGCTGTGATGGTCACTGTGCCTGTATGTGTGTACTACTACCAACACCCCACGGATGCGGTCTCTTGTAAATAAGGGGGGGGGGAGATTATATGCTGTTATCTGGTATAAAGTCTGCACAAGGCCTCGAGTATTATATTGTATTCGTTCGTGTTAAGGTTGTCTTTTGCAAAGGAAATAAATATGGAATTTCTCTAAATTATTTACATAATTTCCTTTCTCTCCTGTCCTTACAGCGTCCATGGTGCTGGCTACCTGCTCTATGTGTTCCCTGTATTTAATAAGTGGTTCCAGCATTCGGAATTGCTTTTTTTTAATTGTCATAACTTATCTATGTTCTTCGTATCTGGTGCTGAATGTTCTCCCTGTGTGTTCTATCATTTTAACAGGCAGTCCAAGCATGTCCTTTGATAAATTGCTCGTCCCTTAAATTTATTTGTTAGTGAGTAAGGTTTTATATGTTTATATATTGTTCTACGTGCCGATCACAGTAGCCGTGCCGTCTAAGGCACGAACTGTGTTCGCGCGCTCGGATGCTGGGATCGGGGGGGTTTGAATCCCACTCAGGGCATGGATGATTAGTGTGTGTATGCGTTTATTCTGTGTTTGTGTTCTCCTGCGTAGAGACAGTGGCCTTGCGACGTGCTGATCATTCGTCCAAAGAGTCCTACCGTCTGGGGCCCAGAGTGGTGGAACAGCTATTGAACAAAATATTTTCTCTGTGGTCTAGTGGTCAGAGTTCCTGCCTACAGATTCAGAGGTCCCGGGGTTCGATTCCCGGCGTTACCAGATTTTCTGAGAAGTAGTGGGTCTGGAACGGGGTCCACTCAGCCTCGTGAGGATAATTGAGGAGCTATTTCAAGGAAATGGCGGCTCCGGTCTAGAAAAATGAGGTTAACGGCCGTGGGGATCCGTTGCGCTGACCACGTGACACGCTCTATCTGCAAAAGTGAGCATTAACTTCGCCGACAAGCGACGGTCGCTCGGTGGGTATAGTTCACTTGCGTACTACAGGCCACGGAGTTTGTTGTTTTTATGTGCGGAAAGCTCTTTTAATTGTTGCATCTTAGAAGAGTCCTGTGACTTTCCTCACTTTTTTGTAGCTCTATATACAGGTAGTCAATTTTTTTGTTGAGATTCAGTGCTTGAGTTTTGTTTTGCGGAAGATTCTGTTATGTTGTTTTACAGTTTATATGTTGGCATTCAAATGCATGAACCCCTACTTTTCGAGCGAACGAAGACTGTATGCACCTTAGGCGGCGGGGTCACCCTGTTCGGCGAATTCAAGATTTCGAAGAGTAAAATTATCAATTCTGTGAAAACATCAGAAGCAACGCATCCCGTGTAAGAACACATAATACCGAATCAGCAGGATTCTCTCATCCTCTTGCGAGTAAACACGCTAGCAGCGAAACGTGGTAACAGGTCTCACTCATGGCTCACTCACGTTATTGCTATGGGAAACCGAAGTACTCGGAGAAAACCCGCCCCAGCGCCACTTTGTCCACCACAAATCCCACTTGACCAGACCCGGGATCGAACACGGGCCGCCGCTGTGGGAAGCCACAGACTAACCGCTTGAGCTATGGCGCGGTCTGAAGCGTCATTGACTCCAACGGAGAATGTCATCTCAAGGATACTTAGTCGTTTATATTTCTCTTAACACTCTCAGGTAAGAAATCAGTAATTTCGGTAGCACGGACACTGTGGAAAATACATTTATTTATCTATTCTTTTGAAACAAATCTCAGTAAATAAAATGAGAGGTTAACATTTTCTGACACTTCTAAATAGTTTCAGCTTCATTTAGAAAGCTCTGACAGACACAAACATGACAGAAATGCACTGCTGTTGATCTTCAACATTGGCATCTACTTCATCTGCAAGATGAGCAATATCACACAGCAATGTCAAGTCCCCCTTCCGTCACTACTTTCAGGCGCAACGACTTTACCTATCTCATTCAGGAATATTTATACTTCTATCCTTGAAGCTAGAAAAATTTTCGACACTGTTCCACGATCCAATCATCAGATTTTGTATGGTAAAAGAGGTGCCAACCCATATCAAAAATCAATTTTCGACAGAATAAATTGAAGCTGCAGATGATTAAATCCAAGGAACCAAATGAACTTTCATAACATTTCATATTTCAAAGCTTTTTCTAAAGTAATTATTGGCGGACGACCCAGTGAAATTCCATGAAAAAAATCGGATTTTTTTTTACCCATTTCAAGCCCATTTCTACCCATCGAACTTACTTTTTTTTTCTATTATACCTGGAGCCCCGTCTGTTTTCACTCTTCTTCATTTCTTCCAGCGCAGCTCAAGTTCCTTCGTGATTTTACACACACTCAAAAGCAAATGTTCCCTTGCTGTAGTGCCATGTCAGATTGTAATAAAACCTAACTCGTCCGTCATGTTGGAAGATTCTGTCATGGCTCACAGCTTAGCAGTATCTCATGTGCCATTATTCTCACCTATCGCTAAATAAAAATGCTACAAGTCTGAAGGTCGCGGGTTCAAGTCTCGATGAGGTCATTGGATCTTTTCCATTGACCTAATCCTTTCAGCCTCACTATGGCCCTGGGGTCGACTCAGCCTCTAACAGAAATGAGTACCAAGAATTGATTAAATAATTTTCCTGGGGAGTAAAGCGCGGCCAGCGCGTAAGGCTGACAACCTTACCGCCATCTTTGAGCCGATTGTCTAGATACTGTGGAACCCTCAACGTCTCACAGCCCCATGGGCCTTCACGGCCTGTTACAGGGAAAGCTTCACTCTTTTTACTTTTTTATCGCTAAATAAAATGAAGTTCCTTCACTCTGTTGCTGAGTTTATTAAACTCTCTTAACTCACAACTTCTATCTTAAAATCGATGTATTATTTTTGCATAAGGCAAATTTATGGTCTTGAAAGAAAACAGTTCCTTTTTCCAGGAAGATCTTTTGCGCTTTTGATGCAAATGTTTCCTCACAAATTCTACGAAGAGAAAATATTTGTTTCTTTTAGCCAACAGCACAGCGACATGGCAACTTGTCCGAAATGCAGAGGAACTCTCACTGAATTGTTTCCTGAAGACATTCTCTTTGTGACTCGATCCCCTTTTCTAAACCTCTCACCTTTTCTCTTCTCAGAACTTCAACGCTTTTTGTGCTTTTACATTTGCTTCGATCTGAAATGCCTAGTCATGTTATAATCTTTGAAAACAGCAGTACAGTCACAGCAAGCGAAACACAGTGCATTATTAATAAAGTTCCTATATACGGTGCTTTTGTTTAATTTAGCATATTTTTAATTACAAGAAGCCAAAAGTAACAAGCATTGGATAGAAAGCCTCACTACTTTTTTTGTTGCTAGTGGGGTGGGACTAAGTCCCTTGTACTGCGGCCACTTCTGGCCTACTGTACCAGCCCCAGATGATAGGTGAGGGTGATTGTGGAGCAATTGGTGGAATGAAGATTGGCAGGGGAAACCGAAGTACTGGGAGAAAATATGCCCCAGTGCCACTTTGTCTACCACAAATCCCACTTGACCAATCCCGGGATCGAACCCGGGCCGCCGCGGTGGGAAGCCAGCGACTAACCGCTTGAGCTATGGAGCGGCCTCAAGTCTCACTACTTACACCTAGCATACTACACGCCAAAGAACAGAAGTAAAAGCTTTGCAAAAAAAAAAAAAGATATTTTTCTCTGACAAGGAACTGTTCAGATCATGACCAAAACAGAGGAAATTAAACGAAATCGCGTGAAAAACAGTGAGTGGAAAGACCTTGACATCTGCTTCCTCACCGGGAGGCCGAAGAATTGGCCCTGCATGCCTGCCTGCCTGCATGTTACGTAATACCGAATGAGATGTGGCAGATTAATTCTCACGTTAATTAACAATGTATAGTGTCCTGGATTCCGTGACTAATAATAGTGGGTTCTGGTTTGGATGTCCAGATTTGTTGGCACTTCTATTACAGTTACAATTAATTATAATAGCTGATAATCAGTGAGTGCCTAAAACTCGCTTCATTCCTTACTCGACTACGAGTGTCTTCTGTTCCACTGTGACTGACCATTTTTGATTTACGAACCAGTCACTTCTTCAGCTTCCGTTGTCCGCTGGTTAACACTCCACAGCTGAGAACTCAACTGAAATACTGAACTGAACTATTGAACTGCCTTCTGAATTCTCTTACGACTGAATGACTGGATGACCAAAGCCGGAGTCAGAGTCAAAGTTATTTACGAGTGTCAGTTTAGCGCCAATCACTTCGTCTTGGCTACAAGCCCCTTGAGACTCACGACCAGCAGTTTTTTCAGCTGAATACTCGCTTTCATAGTCCATATGTTACATTCTATTTGAAGGGAGGATGTATCTGTAGTTTACAAATGCTGCTGACCCTCGCCAGCGCAGTCATTTTCGGATCAGATTCCTGCGGGACTCGTGACCACATTTTACTGTCTCAAACTCGAGAGTCCCCAAAATCGGAGAGCCAAGTCCCCGTATTTATATCCTTCAGTAACATGGTGACCCAGTTATACCCCCAGGCACTGGGTTCCCTTTGACTGAACGACCCCTGTGTGCCCTCCCTCCCTTCTATAACTTCTGGGGGACCGAATAGAGATCAGAATTTCCAACAGTTCATCTATTATTGAGTATTTATCCGTTGTTCCGGAAATGTGTATTAACTTCGTACTAACTGTCTGGTTTTCCCACAAGCCTATCCGTTGCCGAGGAAACATGCCTAGCAAGCCGTTGTGTAGCAATGAACTATTCCGGCTTTCAGGCGTCATATCACAATATATAAGTTTCTATCTAGGATTTGCTGGTCGGCAGCGGCAGGCGTATCATTGGTTGCAAAACACTGCTATATGGTGAAAGCAAATTTGTTACTGTGCTTCAGCACCGTATCATGAAAGATTACGTAAGACGGGGCGGTAAAGCTCTGTGCATTCCAGACTTAGGCACAAGACGGATGTGAGTGGCCCGCTTCACGATTACACCACTTTATCCCTAGGGAGAAAAGTTGTTCCTGTACCTGCAGGATAAGAGAATGAATGGCTGCGTGAGTAGGCAGGGACTCAGTGGCAGGAGAGACAACTTTCCGTTCTGCAACACAGACTGCAGTCTCTGTTGACGTAATTTGGCCTTTGTTCATTTGTACGATGTTTAGTTTAGCTTGTGACCGTCCCTGTGGTCTAGTGGTCAGAGTTCCTGGCTACAGATCCAGAGATCCCAGATTTGATTCTCAGATTTCTGAGCAGTGGGCCTGGAACGGGGTCCACTCAGCCTCGTGAGGATAATTGAGGAGCTATTTGAATGGAAAAGTAGCGGCTCCGGTCTAGAAAAACGAAAATAACGGCCGTTGGGATTCGTTGCGCTGACCACGCGACACCCTCTATCCGCTAAAGTTGGCAATAACTTCGCCGAAAAGCGGCGGTCGCTCGGTCGGTATAGTTCCCTTGCGGACTAAAGCCACGGAATTTGTTTTTTTAGTTTACCATGTTATATTGATCCTGCTTTCCAGAACAGACACATTTCGGTTCTAACACATTTTCATGATTTACCTCTCAAAGCCCATTGATTCTCTATGCACCATCTGCTTTAACACATTAAAACTCTCCATTCTGCCCACAGAGCGCATTTGTGTGTTTCGTGTGGCTCTTACAATAAAGAGGTATTGTTCCCGCAAACAGTCTCTGCCGATTGGCTTCTCTAGCTGTGAGGTAGAACTGAATTTTTACATATTATCCAGAAGAATTTCAATCTTTCAAGGGATAAACTTTCAATTACTGCAACTATTACTACTAGTACTATTACTAGTACTACTAGTAGTAGTAGCAGTAGTCGTAGTAGAAGTAATGTTATTTACTAGCTAACTACGAGTAATTTCTAATGGGAAAACACCGGAGGACATAATTCATAAGAGATTAATTTAGCCCCATTTTTCGGTATTTAGTTAGCTAGCAATCTGAAAAGTTAATTATTCTTCATTCCTTTGGATAGTAACTTAATTAACTACTTCGTCATGTAATAAAAACTATCCCTGTAACAGGCCGTGGAGGCCCATAGTGTTGTGAGACGTCAATATTCCCGCATTCTTCTAGACAATCGGCTCACAGATGGCGGTGAAACTGTCACCCTTACGCGCCGGCCGCCATTTATCCTCAGGAAGATTCCTGGCACTCAGGTCCATTAGAGGTTGAGCCGACCCAAGGGCAATAGTGCTGCTCGAAGGATTAGGCAAATTGGAAAAAACATCCTATGGCCTCATCTGGAAACGAGCCCGTGACCTTCCAATTGTAACATAATGCCTCAACCAACTACGCTACCGTGTGCCCCCTCTAACTAATTGATTAGCTTTGGGTGCGTTCGCATTGAAAATTTACAAAAATACAAGTTGACTCTGAAACAATGTCGAGGTTTTCCTCTATAGGCTATGGAAACTCCGAAAATAATTTAGAATATGTACCAGGAATCTTCCTGGCGAGTAAAGGGCGGCCGGAGCGTAAGGCTGACAACCTTACCGCCATCTGTGAGCTGATTGTCTAGAAAATGTGGGAACCTCAATGTCTCACAACCCTATTGGCCTCCACGGCCTGTTACAGGGATAGCTTACATATTACCACACATAGCAATATCTGTGAAAATTTCGACAACTGTGGACCACTACATGGGCGATCGGCACACAGGCGGGTCACTTGGCTGTCATAATATTCCACCTAGCCGTAAAGGGGACACATGTGTAGTTTTATTCTGCTAATAAGAGAGTAGTTATAGTGCAAGTTGGCATAATCTAATTTAAAGTTTCTTTAAACAAAGATTCATCATATGGACTATCTACTGTAATACTGAGGACTCGTACAATATGGTGGACCGAAACGGACCACAGTTTGAGAAACACAAACTTCAGTAAATATTAACATCTAATGTGTCTAAATCTCTAGCAGTAGGGCACGAATGTACTTCGCTGCTCATATCATTTGACACAATCCTGAGCTAGACAAACCGCCGCTGAACCTCATAATTCCTCCCTGTGATTCTACATAAAACTATCCTTCCGTCTCCTCTGAGTTCTAAGCGGACGTAATCCAAACGGTCCCCTTAAAAGCTTCTTGTTTCTTCCACTGTATGTTTACACCATTAAGTGCGATCTCCCCATTAAGGATTCCTTAACAGATGTCCTTTCCTGACAGCTGTACAATATCGTTGCCTTTATGTCAACATAGAACTCTAGGAGTGCGCGAATAAGCCCCTGAAATAAAGTAGAACTGCGTGAACAGGATTAGAACTGTCCATTAATAAATTATTATACAATCTCTGTTGAAAAGGAAACAATCCGAACTTCATTTATAATACAAATATCAATTTCAAAGTTGTTTAGGATGAAACAAAAAGGGAGTAACTCCATAACAGATGTAGGGAAATAATTTCGCAGAATTAAAAATCTTATGAAATCTGAACTGGACTAAGTGAACAGATTAATGGCTGGACAAATGAATGAATTGATGGATAACTAAAGGAGACACTGGCTGGCTGCCTCTTTGACTAAGAAACAGAGTGCTTAACAGACAGATTGACGAATAACCAAGTGGCTGTATGACTTACCTACTCACTCAGTCAACAACTAAGTGGTTAACTGACTAACTCACCTACTCATTCAGTCAGTAACCAAGTGGTTGAATGACTGATTCACCTACTCAATCAGTCAATAACCAAGTGGTTGACTGACTCACCTACTTAATCAGTCAATAACCAAGCGGTTGACTTACTGGCTCATCTACTCAAACATTCAATAAACAAGTGGTTGACTGACTCACCTACTTCATCAATCAATAACCAAGTGGTTGACTGACTCACCTTCTCATTCAGCCAATAACCAAGTGGTTGACTGACTGATTCACCTACTCAATCAGTCAATAACCAAGTGGTTGACTGACTGACTGACTCATCTACTCAAACATTCAATAAACAAGTGGTTGACTGACTCACCTACTTAATCAATCAATAACCAAGTGGTTGACTGACTCACCTCATTCAGTCAATAACCAAGTGGTTGACTAACTGACCTACTTACTCAGTCAATAACCATTTAGCCGACTGACTGATTCACCTACTTACTCACGCATCGATGGCTGGATTGCCAACAAGTTACTGACTGGTACCATTTAGCAAAGAATGATAATCACAGCGATGAGAAGCATGGAATCCCGGATAAAGTGCTTCCACTTTAGAACTAAACACCAAGCACGGGGATGGAGATGGTTGAGATAAGCGTAATTATGCAGCACGCGCATAAACTACGGACTGACTGATCGGTTGTTTCAGGCAGCTGCAATTGTATTTCGTTCCACAGCTCAGTATAATGAATGGAATTCGAAGCGCGATTTCCCCTGTCATTCATGCCTCTCGTAACCGAAATCACGTTTCCATGTCGGTGGCACAGCAGGGCTCAGAGCAAATTCCATAGGAAACGCCGTGGTCTTCTTTATTGCACAAGAGGAGATAGCAGCGCGCCCTTGTTAACTACAGAACCAATGAGCGCAAACAATTCCATTTAGCAGTCTTCCTCTTGTGAAATGACAGTAGCTCAACTGGTAGTGTAATTCTTCGTCTGTGGAAACCAAATGTTCATATCCATGCACACAAAAGCCCGCCATTAGACCCCAATCGTAAGCATGTTTGACCCAGTCCCCACAATTACCTAATGTTTAAAATCCATTTTAATATCATTCTTAAATTTATGTCCGAGACAATTAACTGATCCGTTCCATTCCGGTTTACCTACAAACATACTGCATTTCGCACCACCCCCCCCTTCATGCGTGCTGCATGTTCAATTCGTTTCAACCCACTGTCTTCAATTTGATCATTCTAATTATATTCGGTGAAGTATTCAAATGGAAATTAATCTCATCGTCGTGCTATTTATGTTATCTATATGGAAGCTGTGCGAACATTTGTGGTGGGGAGATATTTCATGTAAGGCCCTGAAACTCGGTGAAAGATCGACATGTTAGCCTAGCCACGCCCTCTGGTAGAAATCTAACGAATTATCTATGGATATACCCATAATAGGTCCGTGCCGTGCTGTATGCAGAATTATTTCGAATATTGGCTCTACCAGGATCTAACTGCTTGTTCCGTCTGAACGACAAAGAGTAATGGCTGAACGGATCAACACAAGAAATGTCTGTTACCTTTTTTACCTAGAAATAGATTTGCTTATTGCTCGAGAATCATCCGATCCCAGTGTTTTCAGGTTTTTGGCATTCGATGGACTTTAGAAAGCAGAGAAAAAATAAAACTCGATTACTGTATATGTCTGTTATAGCAAGAGAGATATGAAATTTTGAATTAGAAAAAGTAAAATTTTAAAAAATTCCAAAAGGACAATGGTACATATTTTCTTTACGTAAACTGACTGTTATTTCACTCAACTAATATTCTACCAAGCACAGATCGTGGCATTTAAATTCAACCACACGCTGAGTATCCTGGTTACTGAACTG
Source organism: Cryptotermes secundus (assembly GCF_002891405.2). Lineage (NCBI taxonomy): Eukaryota > Metazoa > Arthropoda > Insecta > Blattodea > Kalotermitidae > Cryptotermes > Cryptotermes secundus. Next base: position 110,332 of record NW_019734352.1, read on the forward strand.
AAAATGTAGAATATCCTTACATGTTTTGTAATTACTTTGTATTAATATCATTAAGTTCCAACATCATAATTTCTCAGTGTATTACTCTACCAGATGTTACGTAAGCATTACTCCCGCAAAATGTCGACTGCATCCGGTACTATTAAATATGTTATCTCTTTACATTCAGTACCATGTACTGAAAAGACATGAAATTTCCCATCTCTGTAGCCGGTGTTCCGTCGTTCCTTAATTGTGCTTTCCGCAGTTGCTGTGAATTCTGTTTTCAAGTTTTCGATCTGTTAGAAGGTATCACTAAAACAAACTCCGTTGTTTTAGTCCGCAAGCGAACTATACCGACCAAGCGACCGCGGCTTGTCAACGAAGTTAGTGCCAACTTTAGTGGATAGAGGGTGTCGCGTGGTCAGCGCAACAAATCCCCATGGCCGTAATTTCGGTTTTCTAGACCGGAGCCGCTATTTCCTTGAAATAGCTCCTCAATTATTCTCACGAGGCTGAGTGAACCCCGTTCCAGACCCACTACTTCTAAGGAAATGTAGTAACGCCGGGAATAGAACCCGGACCTCTGGATCTGTAGCCAGGAACTCTGACCACTAGACCACAGAGCCGGTCAGAGGGTATTAATAACCGATAATAAATTCCTAACTCTTAGGTGTTCCAATAGAAAATTCATTAATTTCGTAAAAGTATTGCATCTTGTTGATGGCCCTGTGAGTGCATTCTAAATTTGAGCACGCCTTTCCAGTATTGTTTATTAAAACAGCGAGTCGAAAGAAACCCCCTATGTGTATATATACGAACATACTCGTAGTTGGGCCCTTCTTCATCTTAACTTTCAGTCCGATGTTCCTTTAAAAATAACGAGGGAATCGATTTCTTTATCCAACTCCAGTCAAACTCACAGTCAGGGAATTGCTTATAATCCCTTTGCTTCAAACAAATCCAGTCTTCTCCTGCACACTTTACGGAGTGCGACAGTTGTTTCGGAGCTACGAAACTGAAGGAAAATATTTTCAGCATGATGAGGTATGAAGAATTCTTCTTTCTTTATAATAATAAAGTAGTTTTGAATAAAGAAAGACCCTATTTCAATGACGGAAATTTAAGGGAGTTATGGCAATTTAAATATGGAGATGAGCCTGTAATATGGAATTTTCAACGAAAAAAAATGTCATAATAACTTCAAATTAGACCTAGAATAAAGTTATTTAATAATGTAATATATTGGGAGTTCTCGAGGGCACAGTTGAACACAATGTGATGAGTTCATTACACACGAGTCAATAACTAACTGATGGTTCAAATTCTTACATAAAGAGTCAAATTACATCAAGTCCACTCCCTCACTCCCCTTTCCTACAAGACCCATTTTAATATAATTTTCCGAACTTCATTTGTGTCTCCAAAGTAAGCTCGTCCTTGAGTTTTTCCTATTAACCTTTTGCATGCATGATTTGTTTTGCTCGCACAAAGTACATGCCCTGCAGGTATCAGAGTTCATGACTTAATTACCCTAACAATATTGGGTGCAGAGTGAAGCTCAACTTTCTTCATGTTTTCTTTTCTTTAATCTCCGATAATTTCCGCCCTCTTAAGTTAAAATATTATCTTCATTTCGTTTTCAAACACAGTCCATTTTCTCTGGATTCCATTTAGATTGAAGAATAGAATCTTAGGCACACATAAAGGGTTGAAATTTGAATTTTATGTATTCAAATCTTGGGCTCTTATCAAGAAATCTGAAGGTATATGCTTATTCTTGTACGTCTGCTTTCAACGATATCGAGGCTACACAGCGTCAATGATAGGATGATCAATGACTACGAGGTACTTGGTGGAATATTGTAAATATTTGTAAGGGAAACCGAAGGGCTCGGAGAAAACCTGCATCAGAACTACTTATTTTCGCCACAAATCCCACGCAAATTAACCTAGAATCAAACCCGGGACGCCGATATGTCAAGCCCGTAACCATCAGCCTTGAGCTACGACACGTAAAATGTGTGTTTACGTTCCGTCACAAGGTCACAGGAAAGTCATAGGAGACGTAATAAATGTTTTGAAAATATGAGGAAGTTAAAATATCTGGAAGCGACAGTAACCCCCCCCCCAAAAAAAATGATAGTGACGAAGAGGATTAAATTCGGGAAATGCTTGCCAACATACAGTTCATAATATTCTGTCTTTCAGTGTTATGTCTAAAATTTAGAGATTAAAACAAAGAACGCTACAATTTTACCAATATTAACATTAATGTGAAACGTGGTCTCTAACCGTAAGTGGTGAACACAAGTCGGCGTTGTTTGATAGTAAGTTGTGAAAGAAATATTTTGATTTTAAAAAGGAAGCAACAGGAGAATGAAGAAAACCGCAAAATTGGGAGGTTCATAAAAAGAAACTCATACAATAGTCACACCAAGTGGGATGCGATGGGGCGTACATGTGGGGGTGTTCAGAATGCATATATAATTTTAGTTGGAAAAACTGAAGGGAGGAAACCACTAAGGAATCTTAGGCGAAGATGGAAGAATAATTGATTAGTTGTATCAAACACATCCTGTGTGAATGGCCGCGCCATAGCTCAAGAGGTTAGTCGATGGCTTCCCACCGCGGCGGCCCGAGTTCGATCCCAGGTCTGGTCAAGTGCGATTTGTGATAGACAAAGTGGCGCTGGGGCGGGTTTTCTCCGAGTATTTCGGTTTACCCTGCCAATCTTCATTCTACCAAATTCTCCATCATCATAATCACCCGGGGCAAGCTACAATAGGCCAATCAGTGGCCGCCGTGCCGAGTGGACCCAGCTGGACTCCACTCCCCACTAAGCGGATTAAAAAAAAAAACATCCTGTGTAAGGCACATTGTGTCTTCTGCTAACAGAACATTACATACATACATACTGTAATTATGTGAGGGCAACAGCGGTATGTCTCTCTGTTAGTGCATGGTTGACAGAGCTAGTGTCATGTACACTAGTTGTACCAAACACACCCTGTGTGAATGGCCGCGTCATAGCTCAAGCTATGACTTTCTAAAAAAAAAGTCAGACTTCCTCTGTTGAAAATTATAGGTCCATAGCTTTTCCCAACAGATTTTTCGATGTCTTTTTTATCATACATAATCAGGTTTCTCATTCTTTTAAAATAGAAATTTAACCCTTCCTAGCATGGTTTTATCACATCTAAATCTACTGTTACCAACTTAGTCACTTTCCTTGACTTCGTTCTCCCTTTAGTCTGTTTAAAAAGTCAAACTGACTATTTTGAGTTTAGTAATGCTTTCGACATTCTTCCACACGCACTGCTTCACGACGAACCCAGTAACTATGGATTATCTTCCGGTCATTTAAACTGGTTTCTCAGTTATTTAACAAATAGACAATCTCGTGTGCGTTATTGTGGTATATTTTCGCGACACTTGTTTTGCAGTCAGACGTACTTCAGGGGTAGTTTTAGTGCCTTTGTTTCTAATATTTTTATAAATGATTTATGTGACGTAATTAATCACTCCGACTGTCTTCTTTTTGCAGACGACCGTAAAATTTATCGAGCAGTGCATTCACCTAGTGACTGGTTTCTTCTGCAGTCAGATATTGTTTGCGTACATAATGGGTGTTCGGAAAATTTCATGTAGCCTAATTTTAGTAAAATTTGGGTCATCTCCTTTACCAGGAAGACGATCTTTCTGAATTATCATTACTGACTTGGAAATTCTTTATTTTACGAACAGACTGTATTACGAATTTGCGTGTGCATATTGAATGCAAACTTCATTTTCAGCGTCATTCGATTTTCCTTCTTCATATGCACTGAAATTACTTCGCATAATAAAATTTCCTTTTTCCATCTCAGTCTACCGATGCTATACGTTGTTTCGTCGGGTCTGAACTCGAATATGCTTCTGTCGCTTAGAACTCTGTTACGATTACTGATTCCAATAAACTTGAGTACAATGAAAGAAAATTTGCAGCCCTCTGCAAAAATACATTTCTATTAGGAAATTAGATTTAATTTCCCGTCTAGAAAACCGAGATTAAAGGCCATGGGGAACCGTTGCGCTGGCCACGTGACACCCTCTATCAGCAAAAGTTGGTACTAACTTCGCTGACAAGTGGCGGTCGCTTGTTCGGTATAGTTTGCTTGCGGGCTACAGGCCACAGACTTAATTAGATTTTATTAGATAATTATTATTATTACCTGTTCCTTTCAGAGTCAGTGGAGTTCCTGTACTGCTTCTAGGTCATTTATGGAGCCGTATAATTATTGGTAAGTAACAGGAGTAAGAAATGCTACACCGAATTACATCCAAAGAGAAATGCTCATTAATATGAACAGCTGTGCGCGAGGAGTACAGTCGGGCCCTGAGTACAGACAGTTTCCACTTGCTCTCTTTGCACCTTCGCATTCTGAATGCTCCTAGATGACCCACTTAGACGTACCAGATCTTTACCAAAGTCGAAATAAGAATTCAACGTTTTTTAATGTCCTCTAATATCGAATGACCTCAGAATCTGAAAACGATTCTCGAGTTCAAATATACAGACGTACAATCGATCTGCCATATATAGTTAGTTAGTTATTTAGAGAGGGTGGGTTTCCCCATGCACCGCGACCAGTTTGATCTATTGTGCTTCCCAGTCTCTTTACCCTACCGATAAATGGTGCGTACCATCAGTCCCGCCGAGCAAGCGAGTTCGGCCACTTGCTTAGCGGTGTCTATAATGCTTCCCCCATCTATCGGAGGCCTTAGAGGCTATTGTTGGGCGGGAAACGTCCTGGAATTTGGCTCAGTGATCCCCTTTGGGGATATGAGGTTCTTTTACGTGCCGTAAAGTTACGACACGGGACACACAGCTTAAAGTCCCACCCGGAGATCTGCCATATATAAGTAGAATCCCTAATGCCATGGAAATAACGAATTTTAGTGCTACTTTACAAGAATATACACCGATTTTACACAGCAACTCCATTTATAACCTGTAAGGTACCTGCCTAATTCGTGCGCACAGCAGGAGGGACTTTGAAATCAAACTCTGAGTACTTTAAAGGAAAATTACACATCCATATTTATCTTTTTTGGAGCGATAAATAATCAGTTATTAAAATTAGTTGCGTGTAATTTGATTAGCGAAGATATATTACTATACTTTAAATATATTTCTGTGGAAGTCGAAATAAAAAATACGTATAAAATCATGTTCAGAAAACTCCGAAGGGAGTTGGGAAACGGAAGTAGTTACGACGATAACACTAAAAAGGGCATTAAAGGAATGGGATGTGAGGTTATGAGCTGAATTCAGCAGGCTCAGGGTATGGTTCAGTGCAGATATGGAACTTCCTGCTTGGTGAAGTCAACGTGTATAAGGAAGAAACTTTGCCATCGATGTGGAAATACAGCTCATGATTTGCATAGCTCCGTCACTAGAAGGATGATTCACAACAGCTCGTAACGAACCTTTGAGTTTCATAAAAGAAAAATAATCTTTTGACCAGATCTCAAGGCATTTAAACCGCGGAAAATGTTATAAAATGATAAATATGTTGACGGTGAGAAACTTTATGGTCATATCTGACAACTACGCTGTAATGGGAATTTATATTAATGGGAAAAGCGAAAAAAAAAACAGGTTGGGTACAAATCTACACCGTTATTAATTTCATTATCTACATTTTTCTACGCTGTGATATCGTTGAAACCACTGATAACTGTATATAGTGCAGCTTTTACGAGGTTCATAATACTACTTTGAGCCGTATTCACATTTCAGACAGCGCACCCCTGGTTACACATTATTTTTGCATCTATCTCACTCAGATACATAACACGAAGAAACATAAAATATTTATAAATGTTTTTGCCGAAATGTAGCAGAATTATTCACAGCTTGTAGTGGGAGGGGGGATAAAGGACACTCATCCAAGCGGAGGAGACACGAAGGTAAAATGCAAAGTTGTCTCTGTGCTTAACTAATTATGCTCTAAGCCATGAAGATTTATGGAGGAGTGGATATATAGATCCATGTATTCTGCATCTCGGCAGCAGTTGGACGTGAGTGGTCAGCTTTACGCCCCGGCCGCTTTACAGCCGGGGAAAGGAGAAAAAACTTTCCCCTACCGGGACTCGGAACTCCGATTCCTCGGCCGTCCAGCCCGTAGCCAGTCTCTAAACCGACTGCGCTATCCCAGCTCGGGGTAGACACGAAAACGTTATATCATTACGATGACCCACACCCACTGTCCCATAGCAAAGGAACGGACTTGTGAGGGGGTGTCACACCAGCCAAACTTAAGTTTCGTGAGTGAATGGAAAGCACATCCGGGTGTCATTAAAATAAATAAATTCCATATCAAACCACATTAAACTACTTTTACGCCAAAATAAATGCAAACAAATTAATAATTAAACGTGATTTCTTTTATACACTGAGATAATAAATACAGGCGGGACCCGGCCTTTAGCTACTGGAAGTTCATGGTTAATTTAACTCTACGTTTCTCGCTGGCCTCTGTGTACGAAAGAAAATGTTTAAACAAAAGCAGACTGGTAATTCGCTTAGTGGGGGGTGGAGTCCAACTGGGTCCACTCGGCACGGCGGCACTGATTGGTCTATTGTAGCCTGCCCCGGGTGATTATGATGATGGACAATTTGGTGGAATGAAGATTGACAGGAGAAACCGAAGTACTCGGAGGAAACCTTTCCCAGCGCCACTTTGTCCACCACAAATCCCACTTGACCAGATCGGGGATCGAATCAAGGCCGCCGCTGTGGGAAGCCAGCGACTAACCGCTTGAACTATGGCGCGGCCTTAGCAGACTGGTTAAGTTCTAACCAGAACTGCTTTTATAATACTTTTGCTTTTCCCCATAGAAACTGATACATTGCCAACCTGGCCTCTTTCATGCAATAAGCGGCCGGACACAAAGACAAAGAATTACATTGGTGAGATAGACATTGTGATACAGGCTTAAGTCTGGCCTAAGATAACTGCATCACTTACTACTTCTGGGGTTTTGAAGGGAAGAATTCTCTCTTCGGAGCCATAACATAGGGTTTCATATGTCTGTCCGTCCCACGAACCGGTAATCCACAAGTTGCAGGTCTAGTCCATGTAGTCATTCAATCCAACTAATCTCCCATCCCATGGCGTGGCAGTAAGAGCATTGTTGATATTAATTAGTGGCAGGTCTGCCAATTATACAGCCGATAATGTGTGCGCTAGAAGCTAAGCTTTCATGCAACAATTATAATAAATTTAATGCCCAAATATTACAGAGAAAAACATTTATCAAAATGCCCCCCCCCAACCTTTCGACTTGTTGTGTACATATTTCACAATTAAACCTCTTACGAATGTAAGTAATCCATTGTAGCGAAAATTGAGTTCAATACACGAAAAATAGGTACAAATTAACACACTTCATAGCAAAAATGCGTAAATAGGGTGTCTGTAATATGAGGGATAGTTGTATGTACAGTATTTGTATTTTGTATTTACACACTACATGTAAAAGTTACATTAGGAACCGAAAAAGTATTTTAACATCTTACATAATTTACTGCCTTTGTTTTAATTAAGGCAGATGTCTCAAAGTAATTTATGTTACCTCATTCATATTAAATTTGATTTTTGGACTTCGCTTTTCAATGAATGCATGATTATGTACAGAACAGTGCTACGGACTGACGTATGAGGATGTGAAGACAGCTGGGTCAGGAGTAGAATTCTCTCCAATGGAGCTATTTACCCTGAAACAAGAAGACCTGGAACAAAGTCTTGTTTACCTGGGAAAGGACAGTCTGTCACTAGAACAAGCATCTTCTATATGGAAGGCCTTAGTAAAGGTCAGTTAATAACGGTTAATTGTTGGTTATCCAAGCTTGGGTAGCACTGAAAACTATATTTTATTTCTAGAAAGTAATGTTGCAAACTGACTAACTCCACTGGAGTCCACTCGGCACATCGGCCACTAATTGGCCTATTGTACCTGCCCAGGGTGATTATGATGATGGAAAATTTGGTGGAATGAAGATTGGCAGGGAAAACCGAAGTACCAGGAGAAAACCTGCCTCAGCGCCACTTTGTCCACCAAAATTCCCATTTGACCATATCAGGGCTCGTACCCAGGCTGTCGTGGTGGGGGGCCAGGATCTAACCGCTTGATCTATGGCATGGTCTACAGTACAGATTTCCTGCTCCTATAACAAATAAAAGGGCATTACACCATATGCAAAAATCCTCCATCAAATTTTATTCAGAGCTAGGCCATATTTGGGGGGCAGTGATTAGAGAATCTCCATGGGGCCTCCACAAAACAGAAATAGAACCTGCAGATGTTACTTGTCAGTGATTAGACAATCTCCATGGCGCCTCCACAAAACAGAAATAGAATCCGCAGATGTTACTTGCATATTTATTTCTCCAAAGTCACGAAAACTTGGTTCATATTTTTCGTTAATATAACAAATAAAAACAAAAATATTCTCATAAACTAAATTTGTTGTTAATGGTCTGGGTCTCCACATTCAACTGTAAATCTGACTCGGGTCCTGAGCCAAGAGACTCCAGTCCACACCTTCACACAGTTTCTCTGTGATCTATCTGTGACATTCCTCACTTCCAACTTTTCTCAAGTGTGCTACATATGCTCCTTGACTGGCAACAGAAATCAGATCCTAAATCATCTATTGATAGTTTACAACAAACAAAAAAGGAAACTCCATGGCCTGTAGTCCACAAGCAAACTATACCAACTGAGTGACCGCCACTTTTTGGCGAAGTTAGTGCCAACTTTAGCAGATAGAGGGTGTCGCGTGGTCAGCGCAACAAATCCCCACGGCCGTTAATCTCGGTTTTCTAGACCGGAGCCACTATTTCCTTCAAATAGCTCCTCAATTATCCTCATGAGGCTCAGTGGACCCCGTTCCAGACCCACCATTCCTCAGAAAAGTGAGGTGATGTACAGTACATCTATCCATAATGCCTACGAATATTGTGGTAAGAAAGATGGGCTGGGCTAGCTTATGTATATATATTGGAGGACAAACCCACAAAGGCATACAAAATCTGATATCTGATTGCAACAAACAAGAAAAAGTTGGTAGATCATGTCACATGTATTATGAATATGTACAATAATATGTACAAATTTATGTATTTTAAATATACATAACTTATGAAAATTTTAATAATTTGGTCATTAAATGGTCCTACAAAATACTGCAGAATCAACATGAATTTGTGTATTAGTGTTATAGAGAAATTTAAAAACCTAACAGCTGATCTATAGACTATGAATGGCATTTCATATGATTACAAGGTACAGTATAGTGGTTGAATACTCCTTACAGAAGCAAGTAAACTTAATAGGTACAGATAATCTGTGATGGTGGCCCTAAGACTGAAGCATATTGGGTTAGTTATACTGCAAGTACTGTGAGATAGCATCAGCAAGTGATGTAGATTCTTACATCAACATTACAGTGTTACTGGATTATATTTTCATCATACTTCCAATATACANCTGGGCAGAATTTCAAATGTGCTTGCACAAAACTTATTTTCTGTCAAGCCACCTACACAAAGTAAAATATGCCTGGTTTGTGGAGTAGCTGGCCTTCAATAAATTTTAAATTACATAAACAGAGTTGCATTTTAAAGGGATCTTTTCATTTTGTATGTGGAGTCTGAATAGAAAGGTATGCTATCCAATATAAAAATGTATAGACTAATTGGAAACATCCATTTCTTCATGCAACAGGCATATGGCGATGTGAGCGAAATACCTGACAAGTGTCTGCAGCAGCTAGGATGGATTGCTTCAGGTATCCCACTGGAAGATATAAGTAACATCACGGTAACTGAAATTGATACCATTGCAGCCCTGGGTCAGTTCCACAATCTGTCACTAACACAAGTATGCATTTGTTCGCAAATAAATCAATACATTTCTCTACACTAATTAATAATCCTTAATTCATTATATTAGCTATAGTAAACATTCTTCACCATGGTTCATCCTTTAACTAAACTTTGAATGCTGTCTCTCAGTAATTTCCCATACTTACTTACTTATTCATGGAGCTGAGCCCTTCTTGAGGAGCCGCCAATTCTGCAGCTTCTCAAGAATTTCCTAGCATTTTATTGAACCAGAAAGTTCATCACCATGTTCACAAGAGCCCTCCACTGGTCCCTATCNAGAGGTTCAAAATGGATTTTAAGAAAACAACTTCTAACAATGGAATAAATTAAGAGTTATTACTCATGCATGGAACATGTAGAATTTTTTTTTTCCCCCTGTGGTGCTACAGCCCCAATTTGGGCCTAGACCTACCTCCATGAAACTCTCCGTTTCACTTCGGTTTACTAGATCTTACACATACGGCAGGACTCCTTGGGTGAGTGATCAACTCGTCGCAAGGCCTCTACCTGTAGACAAACACAGAAAAATGCACACAAACATCCATGCCGAGTGGGATTCGAACCCACGATCTCGGTTTCCGAGCGAGCAAAGATGGTGCATGCCTTAGACTGCTCGGCTNGGAACATGTACAATATACTAGGCAATTACAGCTGTCTTTCCCATCACCATTAACACCGTAATAGTAACACACTTTATCATTTGTATATTAAAAAATGGGTAGTTGATATGGTGTACCACATTCACATTCAAATTCATAAAAACCAGTATATGTATATCTGCCAGACATGCTCATCTGTGCAAGCACCAAAAGACTGTTTTCAGTACAACGCATGCAGTAACAGGAGCAAAACACAACACAGAACACAATACACAAATATATGTAGGAAGAATGCTCACATAAAAGAGGATTGGCATAATTCGCGTGTTTGAGTGCAAGTTTTATTATTTAGAATTCATCGTCTTATATGACGAATACAGATTTTAGTCATTTTAGAATGAAGACATTAAGGCATGCAGTACAATANATACAGATCAAAATTATCAACTGCCAATGATACTAATGCGTATCCCAAGTTCGCTATTCCTGCATTGGGTATTATTGTGGAAGATTCTGACAGCAGTTGTAATGACTTATAAGATTAATGTTCTCTTTGCAATCATTTAAACAAACTCAAATTGTAATAATCACAGGGTTGTAAAATAAGAAAAATATCCCTAATGCAGTAATAGGTTTTTCCTTTTTTTTAAAACGTAACTGTTACAAAGAAAGGAGTTGTATATATTCAAACCATTCCCCTGAGAGCACAATAGGCCCACCACTGTATGTACAGGGAACTGCTTGCCAACCAGGACATACCCATAGATCTAAAGCAAGTACTTCGTGAAGTTGCTAAAAATGTAAATTCTCTGGAAGTTAGGCATCTGACTGTCCAATTATTTGATCAGCTTTATGCCGAGATGGTCAGTGACTACACACAGCTCCTATAGCACAAAGGCGTTTGTTGACTTTCATGTGAATAAGCCATAACTCGCCTGTCTGAGCTGTGAGAAGAACTTTGGCTATGTAAATTATCATATATTAAGAAATGTCTTTGCTTGAAGACTGTGGATTTATACTTGCTAAGCAAGGTGATATCTACTATATTCTATGTTCATGAAAAAGTGAGCATGATAATTGCAAAATTGTAACAGTGGGTTAAACGACTCAATCGCGGCCAGTGGATTCTGGACATTAATACAAATTATCTTATCAATGTGGAGCTGCATCTCTGTCTTAAGCTCACCAGAATCAAGCTAGAGATCTCAGCACTACTGTCAGGCCACAACCACTTCCATTCCTCACCAAATAACTAATCTTTTGAGAGAGGCCTACATATACAAATCTAATTTAAATAATTATTACTTTACATTTAACAGAAACTAATGATAAAATTCATAATTTCCTGTATATCTATAGTTCATTTTGGGGGGGGGTCATACTTAGAATTTAATTGTACTGTAGTTTGACCACTTACAAGTTAACTCATTCTGATATAACTCAAACAGAGGTTAAGTTGATGGGGCAGAGGTTTCAAAAGGGGTGCATGTATAATTTTGGGAAACAGTAGTGTGGGGTAAGGAGATGGCTTTATATCCATAAGATACTGAGTCTGAGACCAGCAAAACTTGGTAAAGATCTCTCTTCATGCTTCCTAGCCTGACAGATTCAAATGGTTGTGAATGTGTTATACTGCAGGATTTTTCCATGGTTCACATCCTGCATTAAACTTAGGTCCCATTTTTCTTATTCATCTTCGATATCATCCTATCATCAGAGTCAAATTTCACTCCATGGATATCACTTAAAAAAATAAACTTCTAATATCGCCATTGCTAAACAGGCAGAGACCAGGACAATCAGGGACAACAGAATTTCACAATATGCCACTCTGTGCCCAACATAAGTAATAAACAACAAATGAGCTTATGTCTCTGCCTTTCAGCTCACTGCTTTGGCAGCACAGGTCCACAAAAGCTGGGCAGCCAAGGAACCTGAAGACTACACATGTTATGATCTGATAGCATTACAACATATACTGTGTGGCTTCAACCGCACTGCAATCGAGAGGATACATCCAAGTGCATACAGGTAATACACACTTTCCATAATGGGGTGATCATTTCAAAT
>NW_019734352.1:122976-129481 GCF_002891405.2 Cryptotermes secundus
AGAGACCAGGACAATCAGGGACAACAGAATTTCACAATATGCCACTCTGTGCCCAACATCAGTAATAAACAACAAATGAGCTTATGTCTCTGCCTTTCAGCTCACTGCTTTGGCAGCACAGGTCCACAAAAGCTGGGCAGCCAAGGAACCTGAAGACTACACATGTTATGATCTGATAGCATTACAACATATACTGTGTGGCTTCAACCGCACTGCAATTGAGAGGATACATCCAAGTGCATACAGGTAATACACACTTTCCATAATGGGGTGATCATTTCAAATGTAAATACATTTTTAATATAATTCAAATGACCAACAAGATTGCACAGAGCAGTGTACTATTTTGGGGAGGGAGGGAAGATATCGTTTTGCTATGTGTCCGGTTTTTATTGCAACAGAAATTCAACGTGTAATTCATGCCATGTGCATTCCAGCATATGTAGAATAACTCTAACTGTAACTTTTGATATTTTTCCCACTCAACTGTTGTAGCAGCATCACCCCAAAACAGCATAATATATCCAATAAGTACCAAAAGACAGTATTTTTCTGTTCATGTTGTGCAGCTTACAGTACAAGTACACCAAATCTTTACTGTAGGTTAAAGTCTGAGTGTGCTCTATTTTAAAGCACAGTCAAAAAGTTTTTAAATTTTCATCAACAACCAAGGTCATCTCAGAGGACTAGAAACGCATAAAGTCAACAAGAACATAGTCAGGGGCATTTTTCATCTATGAGAAGCTTTCAATATAAATGTCCTCACACTCTGGATTCTGAGAACTTGTTGCTTCACCATGACGAGGCACCAGTTCATCAGTCTCTTTCAATATATAACTATCTGTCCATGAATGGTATCAATGTGCACCAACAGTCTCCTTGCTCTCCAAATCTAACCTCTTCTACTTACTATGATTTACCAAGAATGAGGGCCTTCTCGAAGGCACCAGATCCTTGTCAGCAAGCAGGTGAAGGAAATCGCAACTGCATGCTTTAATAAGTCACAGGAAAGACTCACTGTAGGCAGTGTTTGACATCAGAAGGAACTATTTAGAAGATGTTGTGGAATACAGTCTGATATAATGACAAGTAAGTTCTCAAGGGTAAAATGTTCATGAAAGTTTTGACTGTATCACATATTCCTCTGACAGTAAAGCTGCCAAAACTCTGGGAGGACTGAAGTACTGCCCAATGGAGATACTGCAAGGATTGGCTACTTTAGCAATTGACAGTGCAGCATTTGGAAACACAGCTCTTTGGACACCAGCACAGGTATATACAGAATTGACATAGAAGTTTCTGTCTCTCTGATAACTTACAATGCTCCTCAACCCTTACTATATACTAAGTCTGAAAGTGGCAGTGTTCAGATTAGCACCCTGCTTTGTATCTGAGGGTGTATGGTACAAGTCCTGGTTCAAAAGCCATGATCCATGAACAAATTATAGGGCTAATAAAATGTATTTATTTCAAGAACATGTAAAATGTTAACTACTTAGTAGTCATTAAAATCAGTAGGAAAAAAATCACAAATATGATTTTATACTACTGCACTCCACCAATTTCATGATGATAAAAGCACTATTTGCCATTTACATGTGTCTTTTAAGTTGACACATTTGTAAATGTACAACTATTAAATTAGTAAAACCTTACATATATCCACAGAAGCATGAACTAAGTAGCATGAACGAGGTAACTAAAATTAACATGAAGGTTTAACTTCAACTACTAATATGAAACCCTGCCATTCGACATGATCCTCAGCCAATTCCATATGCCTCCCAACATCACAATCTATTCCCTCTTCAATCAACATTAATGCTCTATTCCTATCTAAAATGGCTATTTTCCAGAAGCTTCCTTCCAAAACTCCATATGCATTTCTTTTTCTCATCCTAACTCTTTTTCTTTTTCATTGACTGCATCCTGTTGTGTGCCGCAGACAATATATAATAATCCATGTCAAACCACCGCACAGTGTAGAACACGCCATACACACTGAACGCGTATACGCCCAGACAAGAAACATACGCCACATTGCAAGTTTATATAGGACACACAATGTGGGAATACCATACCAAATACCCACATAACCATCAAAACTTGTACATCATTGGAAACTTGTCATTGGGCCTCATATACCGGGCTTATTACTTAGAATTTCTACAAGACCTACCCAACATACACGCCAAATTCTACACTGTAGCAGGACCCCCTCCAACTTTAAAATAAATTTTAGTTGGCATACAGATCCCTAACTCTACATATAGGTGTTAATACTTTTAGCATAACTTTATATGTTTTAATAATATTTCAACATTTTATATATAGTACACCTTTATTCTATCTTTTATTATTCATATTATTATTGTTATTCTTAATCATGGATTTGCTATTTTAACTACACACTAATCTGAGGCAATATGACGCGTTGCACCAATAAGGATCCGTATCAGTATTTCAGTAACTGTACGTATTCCTGCCTGATGATAAGTCATGTATGACTGAAACATGTTGCAGTAAAATAAATATCTAAATGTAATACTGAGATATTTGTTGTGTTGACAGTAGAATAGTTCCTACATATTATATATCATCCTAACTCCTTCGTAACCTCTTGGATTTTACTGCAGTAACAATACGTATGAACAATGTAATGAATTAATATATAATATTCTGAATGATGATACATATAATAAATTAATTCACCCAGTGGGTATCATGTGCAGGTGAATGCCGTAGGCTGCGTGCTAGGAGGACTTGACATGTCTTACATTGCCTCCATTCCTGCAAAGTCACTTGAATTCTTGACACCTGATGCTGCCAGATGTATACCTCCACAGCTAATAAAGGTAAAGGTTTAGAATTAATTTTTTTGTTTTGCCATACCCCCTTCTTATTCTGTTCCTTTGTCATTCACGTCACAGATTACCATGGTTTAATGATTAGCTCTACTGCTTTGTATTTTGGAGAACACTGGCCCACAGACCAGCCATCAGAATTGAGGACTTTTGTAATTATGTTCAGTTCCAGGTCAACAGTGGTTACTTTCATGAAAATGACTACTACTTTTACCTTCCATAACTTTCACAACTAATACTTAATACAATCATCCTACCATTGCATGCTACAAAACTTATGCTGTTAAAAAGCATCATTAAATAATCCATTTTATGTATGTAACTATAATTTTGTAACCCCTTGCACTTTAAAGAAACAGGTTATATGACCTAACGCTTGTTTATATTCTCGAAGAATTATAATTTTGCCTCTAGTTTCATATAGTGTCATATTGCCTTTCACCCTAAGTGAAGAGCATGGCTTGAGAGCCTTACCATCAAAGCATTGAGAAGGAAGAGAATGTAACTGGAGAATTCTACTGTAACACTAATTATGTGTTTTAAAAAATTTCACTGTATAAATAAAGATACTTATTTATGATTTATTAAACGAAACTGTCAATAGCCATGATTATGTAGCAGTGAATAACAGGATGATTAATTAATAATAATTTGGATGGAATGTGGAAGGAAACCGACATGGACTCAGGAAACAAAGAAACACGTAAGTCAGGATAAACAATCTCTGGAATGTTAAATAACATTAGAGTTTCACACATTTGTGGCTACAATAACCGCTTACTTGACTACTCTACTGCGCCACATTTGTCATTGTGTTAAGCCTTGAGAGATATCAGTCTATAATGCTTGAAGAAGCCAAAATAACAAAATATGTCAGGTAAGAATGTACTGTAACCGTTAATTGATAATCTGTTATAGTGGTCAAATTGTAATTTGCTGTATTAATATTGTCACATGTTGCCTATGTAACACAACAAGTAAATTCACGCAGGTCTCGGATTTGGTTAAGACATTTATTGGACAATCTCTTTTACACTCCCAAGTACAATTATTCACAACTTCACTACAACAATTACTTGCACCGCTATTCTCGGTGAAGTCTTCTTCTGTCCTTTGTTGGATGCGAGCTTGCTTCGGCTCTAGTCGCAGCTACACTAAAAACTGACTGGTCTTGTCAAAGCTGCACCATGTAGGAGCCTTTGGTCTCGGCTGCTGTTATGCAACAAACCTTTGTTGTCCTTTCATCTCCAGGGAAAACATTTGTTGGTTAAGGTATTCCTAGGCAATGGCCCACTGGTATTGCATTTCCATGGAAGTATACCTTCTGGATTCCTGGAGGCACACCACAATATAAATAAAATTGATATAATTGTCATGAAATCAACCATTAAACTAAGAAATGCATTTTTAATGAACAGGGCTGGAAAATTGCAGTGATCTCAAACTTCTGACAATCACTTGAATGCTGACTAACAAACAGCCAAACCAACATATTAATGTTGTATTGTAGCATCATGTTGCACTGTGTCTACTTTCTTTCACGTATTCACTGCCATCTCGTGTGCAACTCACACTAAAAGTATTAAAATTTAAAATTTTAAAACTCTAAATTGTTTCAGGCTATATGTCTTTATTTAAAACATCTATTGCACAGAATGTTACAGCCTATTTAGCCAAAATTTCTGCACTTTTGTCGCTACTTGTGTCACCAAATTTTCCTAAGTTTAGATTTAAGTTGAAAATCCGAACCATATTTTCAATTGTGCACAGCGTGTATTATAGACTGGTATACCTGTAACATGTAATGATGACGTGTGTTAATATTTTATAAGTGGAATATACTGATGTTGCGTCTAATGTACTGTACTTACTTTTGTGGTGATGTGTGTGTTTCCTTCAGTTATGCTGTGTGTACATGTTATGAGCATTCTATAGAGTTGGTTCTGTTTTATACAAGACTGCTTTGTAGGATTTAATTCTTTAACATTTTTCTTCAGGAAAAAAGGATATATGACACTTTAAGTCAGTCTTAGTTAGTTAGTTAGTTATTTGGAGAGGGTGGGTTTCCCCATGCACTTAGACCTGTAGTGGTACATTGTGCTTCCGTCTATGATTTCTACCAGTCTCTATATCCTACCGGTACTGGTGCTTACCATCAGTCCCACCCAGCCAGCGAGACCAGCTCTACTGGTTGAGAAGTATCTGTAATGCTTCCCCCATCTACCAGAGGTATTAGAGACTGCTGTTGGGCGGGAANGTCACTCTTACTACAACTTTTATCATGTAAGAAATAAACAGGAACCTAAAATCTCAAGTAAGTATAAATAAGCCAGAACATGCCATCAGTTCTAAATTCTAAACTTATGACTCCGTACAAATGTCAGCTAACAGATTTACTGTCTAGTTGACTAGTTTAGTCCATACAGTCATGGCTAAGGCTGGTTGACTGTTGAATCTGGGTTCAATTTCCAATGAGGGACAGATTCATCTTTCTGTTAGCAGTCCTCCAGCTCTGGATACCTCCCAGCCTCCTATAAAATTGGTACTGGGGGCTCTAGCCTTTGCATAAAGCAGCTGGGATGTGACACTAACCATTCACCTCCATTTAGTGCTGAAGTTTAAGAAAAAACTGGAGATATGCACCCATAAACAAACCAAGGTTCACAGTGTGTTACAGTGCCAGTCCTTTACCTTCTAGTTGTTTTATTGTAGGCAATGTCAGCAGCTCAGAAAGAGAAACTACAGTCAACCGCCACCACTCACTTCAGCAGAGAACAACGGGCAGCACTAAGCTCATACATGCAAGTAACTCACTGTATGACCAACAGTTCTGAAATAGACTGCAGCAGCTCTCCACGTGAGTTTGTGCCATAATCAGAACTTGGGTTGCCATGCCAAATGATGTACATGAAGGGCTCTACAGTTCTACTAGACTGCTTGTCTGCGATAAGTAAAAAATAAAGGCTGAAATAAGAGGAAAATCTTCTAATTTATTCGTTAATATTCTCTATGTGATATGGGTGTGGACACTGCTCACACTAAGGCATGAACAATATAAACTGAAGATAACTGATATTTGTGATAGTCAACATAAATATGTTTATTGTTTCATATAAGAGGTAAAAAAAAAAACTATTTAGTTGAACATGAAAACACAGATCACTTCAGAGACCTAGGCATGGATGGGAGGATAATTTTAAAATTGTTTCTTTAATAAATTAGGATATGGATTTGATTTATCTTTGCCAAAACAGATCGGAATGACAGGTTATTGGGAACACAGCATTAAACTTTTGGACATCATAATGGCGGAGACTGCTGACTTCTCAAAAATGTCTATGCTGTGTAGAGTGAGTGAGTATGGGAGTTAGTAAATTAGATATTATAGGACTCAGAATGGTAGGATGTACAATACTGAGTCTCTCAAATGTTAACTCTCATTGGAACTCTCTAGGAAAGACTCTGGTAGTGAAACTCATATCCATGCAAATGAATAAATTACTGAGAAAAGAATTACTAACTCCAGCCAATCTTACTTGGATAGATAATGCCTTGTTGGGTAATGTAAATAGCTGTAGTGAAGGGATGATACCTTTATCTGATAATGTAAATATAAGTATGGATAGTGAGAACATAAGAAA